>NC_089504.1:253509778-253697278 GCF_036850995.1 Saccopteryx leptura
GCGTGCTTGAGGGTGGCATGTCCGTCCTCATGGGGAGGGCTGAAGGGCATGATGTTCACGCTCCTTTATAAAGACTTGGCCCGTGTCAGGGCCCGCTGTCTGCTCGGGCCTGGGCTGGGCACTCATGGCCTGGTGGGTGGGAGGTGGGGGCTGGTGAAGAAGCCAGGCCATGAAGGACAAGATCAGGGGGTGAGAGGACAGGTCACGGAAATGGAGGTGGGGGCTGGAGAGCGGGGAGTGGTATTGGGTACTGGCTCCCCCTGCCCCCTCCCCCCCATTGCTGGCTTTGTGTTTTTCCTTCCCCATAAGAGAGTCAGGAGGACCCCATCTCCCTGTGAGGGAAGGGTCACGCTTGATGACTGGTGATAACCGGGGCACGGTCCCAATCCACTGTGCCCCCCGGAAGACTCGAGCAGTTTCGACGTTGGAAAACCAGGGCAGGAAGAGGGAATTAAAAAGATATATAACCAAAAAAAACCAAACCAAAAACAGCAACCCCGAGCCTGCTGCCAGCCGGGCAGCTCTGTCTGCTGTCTGCGGCTACCCACTCGTTACAATTAAAATGAAGTGTCCGTCAGCGGCTATCTTCTCTGTGTGGCCCATATGTTTCTGAGCTGATACTGTCCGGATTATTCTGTTCGGGAAGACGATAACGGCTGTTTATAACCTTGGCAAAGACTGAGGCCTAATCAGGCTGGAGCACATTTTCACCGACTGGCTGATAACAGGCTGTTAGCAGGGCTTATCGCCGGGAAGAGGGCGGCCAGGAGAAGCCGATCTGTGCGCGCAGGAGCCCAGCCGAGTGGCAAGCTTGCTCCCTGGCCCCAGATTTATTTTTAGATCCCCTTTCCCCGTAGCTGTCAGGAAGGAGCCGGGGTGGGTGGTAATGTGCCCCCCGGGGGGTCAGAGTCAGGCAGGGAGATGTTTAATCAACAGGGAGGCGGAGGGCCCCCCTTCAAATGAGGGAAGACACGTGTGGGTCTGGGGAGACAAAGGCCGGGAAGGAACTGTGTTTCCGGCGGCCAGTGCGTGGGTCCCGGCCCCTGCCTCCGGCTTCCTGTCCGGGCCTGCGTCCTGGGTGCCGCTGCCGCTGCTGTTGCAGGGCCCAGCTCTGCTTACTGTCTCCATGGCCTCCCTCGTCCTCCTAGGGCCGTTCCTGCTTAGAGACCAGACCCAGGGGGGCAGGGGAGACAGGGTAAGGCGGGGACACCAAGGCCCCAGGAGTCCTGGGCTGACAAGTGATACTCGGATGCAGGAAGACTGCTGCCAGTTCACGGAAGTCCCGACTTCGGCCTCCGGGGAGCCTTCATGGCCCTTTGAACGTTCCCCCTGCACCTTGCCACCTGGAAGCCAAACCTACGGCCTGCATTTGCTTCTAGACCTTTCTGCCAAATGACCAGGCCCATCTGGGCCTTGACCTTTGTGTGGACCTGGAGCAGCTGCGACCCGAGAGGGGAAGGTGTCCAGATGAGGTCACGCTCAGGAGGGACACGGCGGTAGGAGGGAGGTGCTGCTGTTCCAACAGCAAGGGTCTGGCTTCCTCTGCTCCCTGTGCCAAGTCCTCCAGCCATGAGGGTGCTTTAGGCTCTCTCCTCCTTCTGTGTGTCTGTCGGTGTCCACCTCCCGGTTCCCTGCCTTCCTGGGCAGCCCGGACTCTGATTCCTGACCCCTGTCCTCTCTGCCCCAGTGAGATGGCAGGACCCGCAGGCCTGGGGTGGAGGAGGCCTTTCCAGGGGCCCCCAGATCAAAGGCAGAGAAAGCCACAGAGCCTCCGGCCCATTATCATGCTAATCTGTGTACAAGGCCCCTTTCTTCATGAATTTTTGAATAGAACCTTTCACACACAGCCTGCAACAGGGGCCACCTGTGCCTCAGGGACCACCGACCCATGCGTGCAGGACGGGCCTGGGAAGGCAGGAAGGGGGAGGACTGGAGATCCACCGCAGGCCCCAGATTCAGGCTTTCTGTCCCTGCATCCTTCCATGTGTGACTTCCCCACTCACATGCCATGGAACCGTGGCCGACAGGCGGTTCATCAGGAGATGTCCCCCAAGTCCAGAGAAAGGCTCCAGGGAAGCTCCTCAGTGTAATGAAGTTTTCCATCTGTTTTTTGAAAAAACCCAAACAGAGGTTTCTCTTTTTCTTTTTCTATTGAATTTATTGAGGAGACATTGGTTAATACAATTATGTAGGTTTCAGGTGTGCAATTCTTTAATACATCATCTTTATAGTATTATGTGTTCACATCCCCCAAGTGTCTCCTTCCTTCACCATTTACTCAGTGGTGGGAGTCAACTAATTTAACAACCGGTTCTCTGCTCTAATGACCGTTTTAAGTATAAAAACCCGATATACCAAAAGGTAGTTTATTATTTCATGAGTTTAATCTTAATTAAGAACAATAAAAGAGGTACACAAAAGTAGATAATGTTATAAAAAAGTTTTAAAATATTAATGAAGAAATATTAAATGATATCTGACAAAAAGCCATAAAACTGTTATTTAAGATATTTCCAATGACGGCTTGTCACCCCCTGGTTGTTTGGCACTTTTTCTCTTTAACTTATATGTTTGTTTACTGAAGTAACAAATGCAAGGGAATAAAAGTGTAGCATTTCATCAAAGGTATAATGAGTTTTATGAAATGAGTAAATAAATATTACAAGCATGGTTCCATCGAATTTCTTTCCCCTGTGGACGGAATGAACATGACTACGAGCACTTAGAATACGCGGTTGCGCAGAGGGACGTTAAAAAAAAAGAGTAAGGAATGTAAACCTGTGATTTCCACACTGGGCGGCTGCCCAGGCACCCACCTTAGAGAGAACCCTGATGACAAGTGCCATTTTGACAACTGGGTCGCCGAACTCAACAAAACATTAGTTCTGGCGAACCGGCTGAATCCTGCCACTGCATATATCCCTCCTTCACCCTCTTCTTTCTCCTCCACCCCCTTTCCCTCTGGTAATCACCATGCTGTTGTCTGTATCTATAAAGTGTTTTTGTTTTGTTTTGCTTATCTACTTTTTTCAACCACTCCCCAACCTCCCTGTCCTCTTGTCAGCTGTCAGTCTGTTCTCTATCTCTATGATTCTGTTTCGGTTTTCTTTGTTAGTTTATTAGATTCCACATATAAGTGAAATTCTACAGCACTTGTCTTTCTCTGCCTGGCTTCTTAGCGTAATGCTCTCCAGGTCCATTCATGCCATTGCAAAGGGTGGCATTTCCATCTTTTTTACAGCTGAGTAGCATTCCATTGTGTCAGTGTACCCCTGCTTTTTTATCCACTCATCTGCTGATGGGCACTTGGGCTGCTTCCAGATCGGTGTCATCGTAAATAATGCTGCGGTGAACATGGGGTATAGTAGTCTCTCTAATTAGTGTTTCGGGTTTTTTCAGATAAATTCCCAGAAGAGGAATCGCTGGGTCAAAAGGCATTTCCACCTTTAATTTTTTGAGGAAACTCCACACTGCTTTTTACAATAACTGCACAGATCTGCATTCCCACCAGCAGTGCACAAGGGTCCCCTTTTCTCCACACCCTCACCAGCACTTGTTGTTTGTTATCTTATTGATGATAGCCATATGACAAGTGTGAGGTGATGATACCTCATTGTGGTTGTAATTTTCATCTTTCTGATGATGAGTGATGTTGAGCATCTTTTCATATGTCTATTGGCCATTTGTATGTCCTCTTTGGAGAAGTGTCTATTTAGTTCCTCTGCCCATTTTTTAATTGGGTTTTTTGGGGGTTTTTAAGTTTTATAGGTTCTTTATAAATTTTGGGTCTTAACTTCTTATCAGAGATATCATTGATGAATATGTTCTCCTATTTTTTGGATTGCGTTTTGTTGATGTTTTTTCCTTTGCTGTGCAAAAACTTGCTAGTTTGATGTAGTCACACTTATTTCTTTTTTTTTTTTTCCCTTGCCTGAGGAGAGATATCGGAGAAAATATTGGTATAAAAAATGTCTGAGATGTTATTGCCTATATTTCCTTCTATGATTTTTAGGGTTTTGAACCTAACATTTAAGTCTTTAATCCATGAATTTATTCTTGTGTATGGTATAAGAAGGTGGTCTAGCTCCTTCCTTCCTTCCTTCCTTCCTTCCTTCCTTCCTTCCTTCCTTCCTTCCTTCCTTCCTTCCTTTTTTGTATGTATCCTAATTTCCCAACACCATTTATTAAATAGACCGTCTTTACCCCATTGTACAATATGTTCTTGACTCCTTTGTCAAATATTAATTGACCGAGATAGGCATGGGTTGATTTCTGGGTTCTCTATTCTGTTCCGTTCCATTGATCTATATGTCTGTTATTATGTCAGTACCGTGCTGTTTTGATTACAATGGCCTTGTTGTATAGTTTGATATCAGGTAGCATGATTCCTCCAACTTTGTTCTTCTTTCTCAAGATTGCTGTGGCTGTTTGGGTTCTTTAGTGGTTCCGTATAAGTTTTTGGAATATTTATTCTAGTTTTGTGAAATATGCCATGAGTATCTTGATAGAAATTGGATTGAATCTATAGATTGCTTTAGGGAGTATGGGCATTTTAATGATGTTCCTTCTTCCTATCCATGAACATGGTGTATGCTTTCACTTATTTGTATCTTTGATTTCTTTCTTTATTGTTTTATAATTTCCTAAGTATAGGTCTTTTACAACCTTGGTTTAATTTATTCCCAAGTATTTAATTGTTATTATTATTTTTTGATGCAATTGTGAATGGAATTGTTTTCTTAGTTTCCCTAATAGTTCATTTGTTGGTGTATATAAATGCGACGGATTTCTGGATATTTATTCTGTATCCTGCTACTTTACTGAATTCATTCTAGTTGTTTTTGGTGGAATCTCTAGGGTTTTTTATATATAGTGTCATCTCACCTACAAATAATGACAGTTTTACTTCCTCCTTTCCTATTCCCTTTTCTTTCTTCTTGTCTGATTGCTGTGGCTAGGACTTCCATTACGATACCAAATAAGAGTGGTGATAGCAGACATCTCTATCTTGTTCCTGATCTTAAGGGAAATGATTGTAGTTTTTGCCCCCTTGAGTATGATGTTGGCTGTGGGTGTGTCATGTATGGCCTTTGTTACATTGAGGTATGTTTCCTCTATTCCCACTTGGCTGAGAGTTTTTATCATAAATGGTGCTGGAGTTTATCAGATGCTTTTTCTGCATTTGCTGATGGATCATGTGAATTTGACCCTTAATTTTATTTATGTGGTGTATCCTGCTTATTGATTTCAGATGTTGCACCAGCCCTGCCTCCCAGGAATAAATTCCACTTGATCATGGTGTATGATCTTTCCAATGTATTGTTGGATCCGGTGTGCTAATATCTCATTGAGGTTTAGCCTCTGTGTTCATCGAAGATATTGGCCTGTGATTTTCTTTCTTTGTAGTATCTTTATCTGGTTTTGGAGTTAAGATCATGCTCGCCTCATAAAATGAGCTTGGGAGTCTTCCCTACTCTTGAATTTTTTGGAATAACTTGAAGAAGGATCGGTGTTAGTTCTTGTTTGACTGTTTGGTAAAATTCACCTGTGAAGCCATCCGCTCCAGGACAAACACAGGTTCTGCTATACTAATTTTTATTCTTTTCTTTCTTTAATTTTTGAAAGTTAGTACTCATAATTAGAAGATGAATCAGTAGGGTTAATGCTTTAGATTCACTGGTTAAGTCCATAAAAGGATCTTTCCATTATCTTCACAAAATTCATCGGAATATTACGTAGAAAAGGAAGCAGAAAGGGCCCCTCCCTGTGGTTGTAGATCAGTCTGCTCACTGACAGTTAAGCCTTGAATTCAGAGTTCCTGACCTGCCGACCCAGTCCCACTCATCACGTTGCACATGGCTGGTGGCATTATCTGTGGGGCAGCTGTTCTGACAGGGAGCCACGCTGCTCGGCAGACACGCGGGGTCCTGTGCGGTAGACCGTTCACTGAAGGCAGGAGGCGACGGGCTGTGGTGTCTTTGCCGTCGTTGCTACGATGACAGGGAGGCCTGTTAGCAAGTCCGCAGAAGGGGAGGGGCACACCCACTGCGGCCCCAGCCTTCAAGGAAGGACACGATAGTGAGGAGTGGGCTCTGTAGTCCTCTAGCAGGACCTTGTGAGTTAGCCCAATAACAGTTCTCATTCAAACGTGTTTCCTTTGTCAAGAGGCTACATTCTTCAGTTCCAGCCTCCTGACCTCATCGGTCACTAGTATCCGAGTCAGAGACCCCTAGAGCTGGAGGGACTCCCTCTAAGGACCCACCTTTCGTAGGCGAGGCACTGGAAGCCCCAGAGACAGGACTGGACCCACCCAGCAGACCGGATCCAAGACTAGAACGGGGTTATCCTACCTGCCGGCTCACGCTTCTCCTGTCTGTGATGGCTCTGTGGTATGACTTAGTTAGAGGAGGAAGCGTTCAAAACATATCCCTCACTGTCCGCGCCACTGTGTACTCAGCTGCAAAACGAGGATTGTAATTTCCCAATTGATTCTTCAGTTCCATGCGAGCCGGGACTGGGACATCCGTCTCCGCGTGTCCCGAGGCTCCCGTTCACACACGGCTTCGCACATGGAGCCGCTCGATGCATGTTGGCTATTGAGTCGTTGAACGAATGAATGGGTGAGACTCTTAATTGGACTTCTCAAGTGATGGCTCTTTCATGAGCCGGTTTCCGAAGCTGTGGGCACACCCTCAGCCACGTGTTTCCTGACTTTTGGAGAAGCAGAGAACGGTGACGGTGTCTCTGGTCGTTCCGATGGGAGACCTTTCCGCTCTGCGGAGGCCCCACAAGGATCCTGGGGTTTCTGTTGTCTGTCTTCTGTGTGGCTGGTTGTTTACGAAGCCTTAGGAAGGCCTGGTGGTCTTCCACCAGGGTCAGTTTACTTTGTTGGTCTCGGTAGCAGGGGTCGTTCCCCAGGGTCGTGCTGTGGGGTGTTTTCATTTGTCCTAATGACAGACACCTACATGGGTCACGGACGGGGACCTCATCTAACTCACTTCCTGCAGCACCCCAGTGCCCGTATGACGCCTGAATCCCAGACAAGTAAATAATAAGGTCCCGAACCCCTCAAGCAAAATAGGAAGCCTACATATTGAAAAATTAGGCAGTTTAGCCCGAGGCCAAACCCACATGCCACCAGCAGGGATTCTAACTGGAGCCGTTTTCCTAACAGCCGGTGTGACGAGGCCCAGCAGGGCTCTGAGAGGGGCTTTCTCAGGCTTTTACTGAGCACCTGCTATGTGCCAGGTGCTGGGTTAGACACTGTTAGGGGGGGAGAAAGACAGAACATGCACAGTCACTTCTTACAAGCAGCCTTTCTCCACCAGCGCTCGCTCACGGTCAGCCCGGAGCGCCGTGGAGACGTCACCCCCTGCGCCGCAGACCCTCACTGTTTCTGAGGCACAGAGCAGCGAGGCCTGGGGCAGTGTGGCCGGTGGCAGGTGAGGGGGGTGACAGCCGGGGTGAGAAGTTAGGGCTTCGATTGAAAAATGGGTGAGACTGGAGTTGGCAGAAAGCAGAAGCACGGAGGTCACATTGAGAAGTCCCAAGTCGGACATGTAGGCAAGAAGGTGACGTGTTCCTGGGGGGCTCTCACCGTGGTGTCTCCGTTTCCTGCTGGCAGGAGTCCTGGTGGTCGTTGTCACCGCTGGGGCCTCGTGGGGGGCGGGGGGCTGACCTGTTAGGTGCTGCCAGCCTGAGAGTCCCTGTGTCTCCCCTGCATGGACAAGGGGCTGACACTGCCCTCCAGGGTTTCTCGAGGGTCTCTGCTGAAGAACAGGATGTTGGCAGTGTTTCCTCAGCCCCCCTGCCGTGCGCTGCGCTTAGAACCAGTACGGGGACAGCAGTACGCCCTCTGGGCCACGGATGAAAACAGATGCGCACACCGTGTTGGAAAGGAATCCGTGGTGTTCCCATGACCCCTCCCTCCCAAGAGCGGGCTCCGTCTAGTACTGTCAGGCAGGTGTTCAAATAAATAATGCAGCTAAAAACACTGCCCCAGCAGCTGGGACCGCCCTGGAGTAGCTCTGGGGTGGAGGGCGTACGACACCCCAGCCACCCACCTGGGCAGGCGTGTGTCGGCTCCACAAAGTTAAACACCCTCTGGACACAGCTACGTGGACCAGGGGCCCGTCTCTTAGGGGAAACCAGCAAAGCCTCTCTTGCATCCAGCGCTGCTGGGGAGCAGGCGAGCCTCAGCTGGACCCCTCAGCTGGACCCATCAAACACTGGGTTCAAAACCAAACATGAATCTGTCTCCACTAGGGGGAGACAGTGGCTTCAGAGCAGTAGCTCGAATTCCATACGTGCTTCCCACCTGGTTCTTGTCTGCTCCTAGCAGACCCGGTGACCCTCCCAGGAGTCGGTGACTTTCTGTTGCTGGTCCTCAGAATAACTGTCAGTGGCTAGCAGTGTTTTAGTTAGCACTCTGTATGTGTCAGATACCATAGCTGTTGTTTTATTTAATCCTCGAAAGAACACCGGGGTAGACAACATGATCCCCAACGGCACAGATCCAGACACCGAGGTGCAGAAAAGTCACGTCTCCTGCCCGAAACCCACGTGGGGCCTGGGGAATTTGGTCCAGGTCTGATCGCCGAGCGACTGATACCGTAGTCGATTGTTACCTGGATTTCATGTGGACTGCCCAGTGACAGCATGTCTTACCTCTTTGAGCTCTCATCATATATGTATAAATTAATGTATAATATTGTGGTGTAGGCGTTGTCGCAAATTCACACTAATGCTGGAGAATCCAGATTGTTTGCGAAAGGCTGTGTCGTGCCAACCTCTGTGAAGACGCCCGCACCCCCGAAGCTCCCAGGAGGATCCCCTGCGGGTTCTCTGAGGACCGGACTCTGAGGGGCGCGATGCGGTGACTCCCCCACACGTAGGGTGCGTCTCCTGCAGGACTGAGCCCTGTATGTACGTGTAGGTCTGCGAGGAGCATTTGACAACCAGGGCTGTTTAGGATGTGGGGGACAGATGTCTTCAAAGCGATTCCTGTGGCTCCACGTGCTCATTGCAGGCACAGGGGCATGGACTCAGGGACGCGCTGAACTGCCCGGGTTCCAGGCAGGCGCTAAGCCTACCTTGGCTACTTTGTGACGTCATCGCTGATGACAGGGTTGCCGGGCCGATGTCGCCGGGGATTCAGGGATGCTTCTGCCCCTGGCCACTCGGACGCTGTGTAAAGGTGAAGGCAATAGGGGGCAGCTTCTGATCTTTGTGGGGAGAGGCTGAAGGAGATGTCTGCTCTGGAAGTGTGACTTTAAACTGGAAGACTGTGGATGGCAAGTCAGGCGTGGCTTAGAGCTTTTGCAACCCTGACTGTAGTCGTGTGTTTTCCGGCTCTGAGGCCCATCCCCTCCCCCAGTCGAATCACACTTGAATTTACCAACGGAGGAGGGACTGACTCTCTGGAACTGGCCAAGTGACAACTTTTGGCTGATAACGAAAGGGTCTCGGAATTATGCTCAGCCTTGCTCCGGGCAGCGACCCCGTCAGCCCTGATCAACGGGACGGGCTGAGCCACAGGGGAGGCCGTGCCACAGAGGTGTGGTCTGCGCGGAGCCATGGTCCGGGGGTTCCCCGGGAGTGGGTGACTCCACGGTGGGGCCATGATTCTGTCTGCTCTCATCCAGGTGTAGCTCTGAGGGGGTGAGGAAGAAGGCTTCTGTCTGTGTATCATCCTGGGAGAGGGACGTGAGGTAGGTAGCAGGTGTTCCGACGTCTCAAGGTAACAGGTGAAACATGAGTTCGGACCCCAGATGAGCTGTGATTCCGTTCCATTCCACATGTACCGCCAAGGACCCGGCCTGCACGTTTGCATGCTTTAGACTGTTCGTTGGTGTTGTACATCTAATGTTTACAGGAGGGCCCGGGAGGGTGATACCCCGGAATTACCTGGAGACTATTTTTAAGTGGCACGTGTTCTGGGTCATAATCCCTGCACGTGGGAGGCCTGGGCACGTGCCTTTTTGGTGGGCATCCCAGGTGGTTCTGTGCCTTCCCCACCGAATTGACACAATGTGCTGCAGATGATTCTACACCAGAGTCTTTTTGTCCTGCCCAACGAGCAGGCCAGTGATAGCCCGGTCTTCCTGTCACTGACTGTCAGAGCACATGGGACACGTGTGTCCAGTTGTGTGGGCGTGGGCATGCATGTGCACACGTCACCTGTGCTTCCTGAGGCGCATGTCCTGCTGCCGGCCCCGTGGCGTGTGACGGAGCAATGAGGACAGGCCAGCCTGGGCAGACAGGTCCCCCACGTCCCCCCCGCTTGCAGACAGCAGGAGCGTCCCCATGGTGGAACTCTGAAACCCACGCTGACCTTTTCGCGAAGCATTACAATCAAGTTGGACATTTCCAGTTTCACCGCAAACGCTTGCCCCGTGGGGAAACACTTCCCTGCATTTTATGACAATTGGTTCTGATTCTGAGGCACTAATTTGTATTGAATGCAAAATGTCCAGGCTCACACAAAAACCAGAAAGTCCCGTGTCCAGGCGGGTCCCACGCTGTGTTTTCATTGGGAAGGCAGGGGAGACAATGAGAGATTGTGATTTCCGTTTCAGAAAACCCTTCCTTCGCTGTTTTGCCTGCTTTCCCATTAGACCCGTCCCCTGGGTCTAATGACAACGGGCAGTTCCGCAGGGACCGGGCCTCAGGGAGGGACTTAGCCTGTTGGGGTTCTCAGCTCCTCGATGGCACAGCCTCCAGGGCGGTGGAGGATGTGTGAAGCCCACCCTGTGCCCAGGACCCTGTTGTGCCGCCCTGGCGTGTGCAGTGGACCTCCGAGAGGCTCTGGATGTGGGTGAGGCCGAGTCAGTTTTTCACTCTGCATTGTATTCTGGTCAGCGGGTAGCGGCACACCTAGGACATGAGGACAAGTCCCGGGGCCTGGGAGCCTCCTGACTTCCTCGGGAAGAAGTCACAGGAACAGGAGCCGCTGCTTCTCCTGCTAAATGGGAGCCTCGCACGGAGGACCATTTTGGGGACCTGAGTACCACCAGGCCTGGCCAAAGTATTCTTCAGTAGGGACAGCGGGTGGCGTTTGGGTGAGGAGGCAGAGAGCGGCCTGCGAGGGTAACAGACGCCCTGGGAATGTTGCCGCTGGACTGTGTGGCCTCTGCCCCAAGGCAGGGGCTCCGCCCGTCCCGAACCCAGGTTGGTGTCAGGCTTCTGGGGGTGCTTCCCGATCCTTTCCCAGGGGCTGCGCCTCCATTGCAGCGAAAGACACATTTCAGGAGCATCTTCTCGGGCAGGGGAAGGGTCTCCCGGATATCTCTGGGGGCGTCTGTTCTGTCTGCTTGAATCCGTGAGCCGCGTGAGCAAGAGCAGGTGCGGGCATCTGTTCAGGTTTCCTCTGAGCCCAAGGGTCTGTAGGCGTCTCAGGTCCACGGTAGACTGTCCCTCCCTCTCTCCGGCATTTGCGTCTTGGAATCATCACACGGTGGGGGCCGGGGAGGGTCGAGTTGTGCTCTGTGGTGGAAAGGTCAGCAGCACCCTCCCCCTCAGGCCCTGGAACAGGCATTTGACTGGGTTGCTGGAGGGTCGGACCACTTTCTCTGGGATCTGCAGCGTGGCTAGCATTCTCCACAGGGCCCTGCTCCGGGTCTCAGTGGCTCCGTCTGTCGAGTTAGAGGGGTGGGGTGTTCTGTTCTCTGGGTTTTCGCTCTCCCCGCTGCACAGAGCACAGAGGCAGACGCATCATGACTCACAGGCAGAACAGCTGCATTCTGGAAGCCCCCTCCCCGGCCTTCCTCAACTCTCTCCTCTCCTGTTCACTGCGTGTGCGGAAAGGGTGCCGTGCTCCCCGGCTGTGAATACCAAATGTGTTATTTCTGTTATTTAGCCTCTGGTTAATCGCTCCCCCGGGATTCCCAGTTCTCCGCAGGGCACTGGCTCACCACCACAGGGGACCTGGGAGCCACTGCCCCGGACCTGCAGGCGCACAGGCTCTGTGGCTGTGTCATTCCTCCCTCCATCCCGCGTCAGGTCGTCTGACAGGACGCTGTGGGTTGACGTCCCTGTGACAGGGGTGCTGGAGGCCCCAAGGGTGCGGCCTGAACAGAACCGGCACTGTCCTTGCCCTCGCAGAGGTTCCGTTTTAGGGAGGGAGATGGACGGTGAGGAGGAGACATCACAGTGAAAAGCGACAGGCTCCCCGGATCAAGTGCGAGTGTCTTTTAGAGCGGGTTTTGCGTCAGACCCCTGGACTTGACCCTGCACTCCGGGCTCCCTGGCGAGCGGTGCCCTGGGTGGCCAGGCCCGGCTGTGGCTGACCGTAGCCACCTGAGGTTCGGGACCTGGGACCACTTCCCGTCACGGTGCTGTCCTGCTGCTCGCCCCGAAACCTTGGCGCGTGGCGCTTCTGCTGCGATTGACGGGGGCGGGCCTGTCCCGCCTGGATGCTCGTTTTTTAATCCTTCTCGCCTCGCCTCGCTCCGTATGGCCCCCTCCGTTTTCCTTTATAGACTTTCAGGTCTGCTGTACCTGCTGACGACCTCGTGGAGAGCGCCGGGCACCTCCCTTAATTAATCCCATCGATTTCGAATCCCAGGAGGCGCAGGGTCCTTAGATCCCTGAAGCAGTAAGTGGAATGTCTAAATTCTGACCTTTTCCATCTGCAAAATGTTCTGCCACAAAGTCGCCTGCCGGGTGGAAGGGCTACGGTTTTATGTATTTGAGGAAGCGCTTTCACAGCCGAGGTCTGGGTGCTGCGGAGACCCAGGAGGAAAGGGTGCTCGCCCCTCCCCCTCCTTCCTTCTCCCTTCTTCTCCCGCCTCTCATCAGGGTCATGCCCCATTCTCTCCTTCCTTTTTGGTCACCCTCCCCCGTGGTCATTTACTACTTCCATAATGCTGGTGGAGCGGGGACCTGGTCATTGTCGCCGGGGGGTGTCTTGAATTCTGTGAAGAAGGGTGTGGCCACCAGCTCAGGACGTCTTTTGGGGGAGGAGCTGCGAGGATGTCTTTCAGGAATTCACACTGGACACCCGAGGACGTGGTCTTGCCAAGTTTCGGGTGGGTGGTTTTCCAACGACATCCCCTGGAGAGAGGACGTGCGGGACTTCCGGGGACACGCTCTTCAGTCTTGCTCAGCGCCACATGGTTGGGAGGACCAGCCTTCCACGGGGACGTGCAGAGGTCAGCGCTCAGAGGGGCTCGGGGGAGGGTGAACTCAATGCCCCCATTGCAGAGATGTGAACGTGGGTCAGGGAGTTGGCCCTGCGCAGGCCCGTGTGCCCGTGTGATCGGCCGGGCACCGTGTGCAGGTGCTCCCCAGCGGAGAAGCGTCCGGCGTGTCACGAGCAGCCACGGAGCCTCAGTTCGTGCCCAGTCACCCTGCTGCCTCCCCCTAACCAAACCGCCACACCGACGGAAGAGAGGTTCCATGCAAAGAAGTTTCTTGGGCTGACCCAGAGGCTGTGCTCCGCGCTGCCCTCTAGGGAAGCAGCAGTTGTGGTCCTTCCTCAGGAGCCGGCTGGGCTGAAGCTGGGTGCTGGCTGGCCGGTCGCGCCTGGAGCATTGCCACATTGCCATCACCAAAGAGTTAACGCGGGGTGAGCGTGGCTGGTGGTGAAGGGAGGGCTCGGAGGGAGAAAGACGGATGAACCCCTCCTTGTGCCATCTGACCGCGTGAGTCGTGTGCGTGTGTGGCGCGGGAGAAGGCATTCTGAGATGGGCAGGGCCCCACCGAAGGACTTCCCCTGCCCGGGGCCCGCAGCCGAGGACTGTCGCTATGCGCCGGAAGCTTGATTTTATTATTGCTCCCCCCACTTAATGTCTGTCTCCCGGGCAGCTGGCGATGTTTTAATGAAGCTGAGATTGGAGCGTCTGCAGCACTGCAGAATTATAAGCTGCCGAGTCAGAATCAAATTAATAATTCATGAAATTAAAGTGTATAATTAATTTGAACCACGCCAGCAAGAGGCAGGGCCAGAGCCCGCAGCCGGGAAGGGGCTGCATGCAGTGTGGGGCGTTGGCTGAACCCAGCCTCTGTCTGGTTCGGTGGGGCAGTCCTGGCGGTCTGGGGATTGAAAACGGGGACTCGCCTTCTCAGACGCTCTGAGGCCTCGGCTGGCGCTCATTCACTCTTCCCCCGGCCCCGGAGGAGTCTTGCCACAGAAGGAAGTGAGGTCCTGCTGAAAGCTCTGTCAGACCTTCACTCTCCACTGTTTGTAGGAACATGAGTCAAATCCAAAAATCCCAGGTTCTCTGAGCTTCCGCGCCCCTCGGTTTCCCTGTTACGTACATGGACACGCACACGGCAGATGCAAATGGCTCCCCCAGCCACGGTGGTGGTGGGTGTCATGGTGGGTGCCCGAGCAGCCCTCACCAGGGCCCTTTGCAGTGGCCAAAGGAAGGTCCCATGCTGCCACTCCCAGTCACCAAGCGAGGGGTGGAGTCGCCGGTCTCTGGGCCACTCTGCTTGCCTTCATCAGACGCCACGTTGGGCACCTTCTGTGACTTCGTCTGGTCCCAGCTGCCTCTCCAGGTGTGAGAGGCAGGGGCTCCGCTGGTTATAGGTGATGCTGGCTTAACGCGCTGGGCATTTTGCAGGGATGCCCGTCTGCACTGGCCCTGGAGTGCCACTTGGTATTGAATAACAAAGCTGGTGCCGTTACGGGCAGAGGGACTTGGGGTTAACGCTTTTTCACTGGAAAATCCTGGTGTATAAGCCTGCCATGCACAGGGTCCTCCTCCCCCGTGGAGACTCGCAGGGTGAGAACCCAGCGGGCATCTGAGGGGTCTATCCCCACCTCTCTGGTGTGAGAGTCCTTGCTCTCACCTCCTGTGGCACCTTCCCACTTCCTCACAGGTAAGGTTTCACCGCTGGTGCTTCCAGACCCACGATGACTCAGGAACTCACCACAAGTTCCTGTGTTGCTCCTGGCCACCGTTAAGCCATGGCACGTGTGATGCACAAGTCAGCAACGTGCGATGGCCAGCCCGTGACAAATGCATCTCCGGGCAGAAGCAACGGCCCTGTGACAGGTCTGGCTTCCTGACCTCTCAGCGCTCTACGTACACAGGTGTGAACCCTTCTCGTGAAAGGAGACCCGTCACGACTTGGCACGAATGCCAAGACAGAGGACTCAAGTGACTTGCCCAAGACACTGGAGCGATGGCACCGCACTGGGGTTTCCTGTCCCCTGCAAACAGTGATGGGCTTAGCTTGCCATAGGATTCATTTAATCAACCGGCAGCCTTCAGCCATAAATATGGATGGAACCAATAAAGTCACAAAAAAAAAAAACCCTAGTCACACACTGAAGTCACATCAGGGAAGCCATATAAAATTGTGGGTGGCCACTCCCCTGTCCCTGAACCAGCACCGTGTTGGAAGTACACTGAGATAGAATGGAGGCCTGCGGCATACACAGAAATGGCTGTTAGAGAGTCTCTTAGCAAGAGAAAAATACTTCTTTAAACCTCTGATGATAGAGTCGTGCTTTCCAGGTCCAAGCAGCCCAGCATCTCACGGGGTGGAGGTCTCTCAGAGATGTCCTCTGCTCACGAAGTCTTTGTAGCACCCTGTGTGTGGGGCTGGCACACGGTGTTCTCACCTTGGAAGAAACTGAGGCATGTTGATAGGCAGTGACGTCCTCACAGTGCCTTTGGACAGAGGCAGAGCTGGGGCACGCAGCCTTCATGGTCTGTGCTCGATCCAGGGGGTTCTATGCCCCCCCGGGGGGGGGCACGGAGAAGTCTTCCCTTCAGGTTGGGGATTCCCTCTAACAACTGTATCTGGCCCCTTCCATTGGGTCAGATGCTCGAGCCATGCAGTGTGGTGTCAACGTTTTGCTGACGCTCACCCCCAGTTTAGGCCCTGTAGGGGACGGACCCGAGCGGGTGGGTGTTTTGACCTGTTAGCTCCTAAACAAGTTACGTACTCTATTCCTTGGTGTGCATGTCATAAATGTACAATGAAGCTCAGTAGTTAACTTATTTGATTCACGTCTTTTTTGTGTGTGAGCTTTTAAAGCCTGTCTCATGGTCCTGGAAGGTGCCAGCCATAGTCTGGGCTGTAAGATCCTCGGAGATGGGGCCTCTGCCTGTTGGACACTCTGTGCCGTGTAAAATCACGTTGTCCTTAGTGTGTGGGTTCCGAGCCACAGCCAGCAGTTCTCAGGGTGGGTTACCCGCCCACCACGTTCACTCACTCACACACCTGGAATTGCTGTTCACTAGTTATAGTGTGTCTAAGACTGTTATTTATACACACACACTGGCGGTGGTGAGGGGTCTTGGGTTGGTTTGGAGCAAATGCCAGCAGTCTCCTCTCACGTATCAGAAATGACCAACAGCCACTGTCCTTTGGCCGCATGAGCCAGGAGGCTCCCTGCCTTTGTCACCTGCTAGCACCGGGGTGGGGAGCAGGTCCCCAGGACATGGGCTGTTCCCCTGGGGGGCTCTCACTCCACCTTTCAAGTGAGCAGTGAGCACTCCTCCCTGGCCTGAATGGGCTGTGCGCACACATGTCCACCTTCCTCCGCTGAGGACACAGGAGAAGAAACTCATGCCAGCAGTATCAGCATGGCTCTGACCGGCACGGGGGAGCCGCAGGCTGGAGGAGGCCCTTTACCGTCTCCCCATTCCCCGTGCACACCAGGAATTCGTTTTCCAAAAGGAAGCCAAAAGCAGAGAAGCACTGCGTGATTTTTCAGAAATTATTATCGTGGTAACATGTCCCTACAGGCAGCAGATAGCCCGTTCCTCAGAATTATGACCTATCCTGGGTTCAGACATAGCCTGAGTAATGAAACTGGAGGAAATGCAGAAAAACGGGTATTAATGTGAACTACGCACACTTCACACTGCAGAAGGAGGGAACCTCTCTTAGCCAAAGATGAGCTTACTTTCCCCGAAATGCCTTTTTTTTTTTTTTTTTTTTTTTTTTGCTCAGGGCCCCTGGCCTTTAACTTCATGATACCTGTTGAGAGCCGCTCTCCCAGCGCCCTCCCCATCCACGGCGACACATTTCAGGGGAAATGGCCTGTTACTCTCCTGCGTAGCGCCGGGGTCCCTCCGTGGCCGAGACGTACAAAAGCCATCAGAAGAAATGCGATCTGCCAAGCGGGTCAGCTCATTGTACCATCCGGGGAACCATAAGATAGTTGTGGGGTGACGTGACGGGCTGGAGGTTGGTGGTGCCTCCGCACGGCACTCAGCGTCGGTACTCGTTCATGCCCAGCTCGCCATGGCCGCTTTTCTTTTTGCATACGTGGCGGGACGTCTGATAATGGTGGTGGACGTGCATTCACAGGGTGGGCATGTCAGGGGTGGAGGCATCCAGGAGTATTTGGTAGCTGGCCTGGGACATCTCAAACGGCGATGATCAACTCCGTGGCCGCGTCCTTGCCATAAACAGGAAATGAGCTTTGGGCCGTCGGCTTCAAATCGTCGGATGGCCTCTCTGTTGATAACAAGTGGATCTCCCCTAAATGATGGCCCCGCGGATAGATTGATCTGCTTGCAATGAAGTGGTCAGATGTGACCCGCCGGATTTTCTTCGCCATTTATCCACGCGCTGACGTGTCTGCCTGCATGCCTTCTCCCTCCTCCTTTTCCTCGTCTTGATCATCAAAAAGTACTCCTAAAGAATCCATCTGTGAGTGCAGCATAGGTTGGGCCTGCTTTCTAGGGACTCGCAAGATAATAAAAGTGCTTTTTATTATGTGGGTATAGAGGTTTCAGAGATACTACGTAAGGATAATGGAAGACATATCTTTATATATATAATGTTATATACAATGTGTAGTAGGCGGCGTTTATAGAATACTTATTACATGTCTGGCACGATACTCAACGTTTCTTAGGCAGTTTATTTAATAGAAGCAGGTGAAACAGGTGTATTAGCCCTCATTTACATTTAAGGACCATGAGGCCCAGAGAGGTTAATGAATCTACTCAAGGTCACGCAGCATGTCGGTTAATGTAAGGCAGGCAGTCTGGCTCTAGAGTTCATGCGTTTTACCAGCACCCTGTGCTCTTTCTCAGTGTAAGTACAATAAACAAAGGACAGACAATAATAATAAGTAAACCTGACTGAATATTTCCTATACATCAAGATCATCACTTCATTCAGTACTCCCCATAATTTGGTGATGTGGGAACCATTAGTCACCCCTACTTAATAGTTAGGAACAGACTTAGTTTCTAACCTGGCCTCATCTTATACATCTATCTGTCAGCCGCAGAGAGAGATTCCAGTTATGGTTGGGATATGGTGGAGGCCCTCGGGGTCTCCAAAGGCCACAAGAAACCACGCGAGGGTAGCAGAAGGCCATGTCGGGCGCTGGAGGAGGCTGACCAGCTGGCTAGAGCATGGAGTCCATGAGTCACCTGTGTGGCATTCATGGACTTCGCCTCTCTGACTGCTGGCCCCAGAGTTGAGGCACTGATGGAGAAAGCCACTGTGGATGGGGTGACACTGGACCGTTCCCACAGCCCGCGCCGTGAGCAGAAGCTCGTGCCTTAGTTGGCTGTGACCCGGTGGTGGTGGCTGTGTGCCCAGAAGCCAGGCACGTACATCCTGACCTCGGCAGTGTCTGCCTCGGGGAGGGGGGACACCTGGGCTGCTTGTTCAGGTGCAGATGAAAGTGTCACTGTCTCATCCTGGGTCTGATGACCTCGTGAGGTGTCAGATTTGGGGAGGGGATTCTATGCTCTCCCCTTTTCCCCACACCCTCTCCTGTTCCTCCAAGATGTCAAAGCACCTCTGCTCCTTCCCCCCTTCTCCTCGCTTGAGCCACCACGGCCAGAGTGCGACCTGACCAAGCTGACAGGTCAGGCTCCAAGATCCATTACCCGGAAGAACTATGGCTTGGCGGACCCTTGGCTGAGTCGGCAGCCGCGGCAGGAGGTCAAGTCAAGTGCACCCAACTGGCTCTGGCCTCTTGTGCTAAGAAGCAACCGGAGAGACCTTCTGTTGCCACATCTCGCCGTGGTTTCTCTCCTTTGAAAGTTCATGCACGAACACGCGTGCCCCGGGTGGTAGGATCTTGAGGGCGTTTCTTTGTTTTATGCGCAGACACGTGGTGCTGGATGGGCAGCACTCATGAGCCTGAGTGAGCTCAGAAAGATGTCGGACCCCTGTGTCTCTCTGCCAACGGGTTCATGGTATTCTGCGTGCGTGCACGTATGCGCACACATGTGTGTGTACCTGCACACGGACACTCATGCCCGTGACGGTGACCTGTGGGCCGCAGCTCTTCCGGGGGACTGGCTCCCTTCTCCACAGGCGCTGTCAGCACTGACACACTTGACCTGGTTTTGCAGGTGTCTCCCCTTTTCCCGCCCTCTGTCTCCCTCCCCCCGTCAGACACGGTCATGGCTCCTAGCCGCTTGCCTGTTCATCAGCAGCTCCGATGTCAGCCTGTCACTGGATGAGGGCCCTGCTATTTATATTTTGTTTGTGAGGAGGGAGAGGACGTGTAAACACGGCCCAGGTGGGCCCACTGCCATGCGGCACGGATGGGGCTGCCTAACAGGTCGTTCCGCCTGGACCAAGAGGTGCACGCTGTGCATGCCTTGAAAGGGTTACTGGGGATACGCAAACAAAAACAACATGCAAATGAGGCGCCGGCAACAGGTAGACTTTAATCAGATGCTGTCAGATGAATTCAGCGTCTCCCCCGATTGTCGCCTCCCCTTGCCTCCCGTTCGGAAGCCCTCATCTGCTCCAGATGTGGTTTAATTTACTGCGACTTGGCTAATTACTGTAATTAAGGATTAATTACTGTTAATTACTTTCACATAAACTCAACGCCAGTCAAAGAGCGGAGCCTTATGAAGTCTGCCACAGAAGCGAGCCTGGCTCGGCGGCCTGCGTGAGCTCTGCGGGTCTCAGAGTGTCCTCTGGCCCCGCGGCCACGGGCCCTCTCGCCCCTCCCGACCTCCCTGCATCACCGGCGGGACGGTGGGGCCAAAGGCGTGAGAGGGGTCAGAGCTCAGGCTGGCACAGGGCACCAGCTACCAGGCCCTTCCCTTCCACTGTGGGCTGCCAGAGGGACAGGGACGATGTCGGGGACGGGGCCCAGACAGCCTGCCAGAAGCTGCCGCGGGAACCGGTCACGGCTGCTTTCTCTGTGATTACACGGCCGGCTGTGTGAGCCAGGGAGAGGCCGGCACTGCGTCTGGGTGCTGAGCGCGGAGATGTCCGTCACAGGTAATTGGAGCCACAGTAAAACCAGAGGCTGGGAATCAGTCCCGGGCCATCCATTCCCTTCCAGGGAATGCTTCCCCATAAGAGACGGCCTCGTCCTTGCCGTGCGGCATGGCTGAGCACATGGCACATGCCTGGCCTCACAAGGACAAGGGCTAGGGCTGCCCTGCGTACCTGTTCCCCAGCTTCGCCGGGCCCTCCACTCTGTGGGGTCACGCCATCCTTTATTAGAGAGAAGGTCAGGACCCTGGTGACGAGTGAGAAACGTCTGCTCTCCTCACGTCCTGAGCCAACCTCCTGCCAGCAACCACTTGCCTTCATTTGAGGCCGAAGTTCCCCTGGGGTCCCCCACATGGGCCCTGTGGGCTCCATGTCTCGACCTCCTTTCTGGCTCCCTCCGTGGGGCCGCCCTGAGACTGCGCCCAGCCTCCCCCCCCCCCTCTCTGCGTCACCGTCACTCTGTGTGTCTTCTGACTCCCCGCCATCCCCCTCCCGCGGACCTCGCCGTCCCTGTCACCTCACTGCCCTGGCACCGGCCTCCTCCAGCTGTCTGTGTCCTTCCTTCCTCCTTGCAGCGCGCAGGCTCTCGAAGGCCTTCGCGTTCCTGTCCCGGGAGCCCCGCGGTGGCTGAGTGCGGTGTGGACCTTTCCGTCCCTGTCACCTCACTGCCCTGGCACCGGCCTCCTCCGGCTGTCTGTGTCCTTCCTCCCTCCTCGCAGCGCGCAGGCTCTCGAAGGCCTTCGCGTTCCTGTCCCGGGAGCCCCGCGGTGGCTGAGTGTAGTGTGGACCTTTCCGTCCCTGTCACCTCACTGCCCTGGCACCGGCCTCCTCCGGCTGTCTGTGTCCTTCCTCCCTCCTCGCAGCGCGCAGGCTCTCGAAGGCCTTCGCGTTCCTGTCCCGGGAGCCCCGCGGTGGCTGAGTGTGGTGCGGACCTTTCCGTCCTCATCCTTTTGGACGTCCTTCTTCTCTGTGGTGGACCCTGTTCTTCACGACCTCTCCCCAGAAGCTCGCCTGCCTCAGCCTCGGGGATTCTGGATGGTTCTCCCCTAGGGGGAAGGTTTTCCGTCTCCATCGGGACCTTGGGTGTTGGTGTTGCTCTGGCTTTGACCTCTGACCTCTGATGGGCAATGGATGGGGCACATTCTCTTCATTTGTTGGGTGATCTCGTCAGTCTCAGGGTACTTGTGATCACCCACTAGACTAAGAGCACCCCAGGACAGCCGTGCCACTGAGGACACATGGATGCCTCTCGCCTGCCGGACCATGGTGCCCTGAGTCATGAGCCTCCGAGTGACCGCTCGGGCCGCCTTCAGGAGTCGTCCTGGTCCCCTGTGCCGCCTTACACAGGACGGTTTTTCTGCTGGGATGAGGGAGGTCTCTGTGTCTTGTAAGGAAATCCTAGGAACAGATTGTTTCAAAGTGGGGTCCAAAGAAGGTCTTTTTTGATTGAAATTCTGAAAGCCGCGTTGTTGGTGCAGAGACAGCGTGCTGGGACACCATGCGGTATGTCTGTATCCTGCGTGCTTCCGTCTGTTGCTGAAAAGTAGCCCACTTGCACACAAGTGAGGCCGTCTTCAGCTTGACGAAAGGATGCCGCTTCCCTGTAAAGGGAACCGTAATTTGGGGCTAAAGAAACAAATTAGCTTTTTACTGTCTCTAAACTCTGCAATAAATTTAAAAAGAAAAATATTAAACAGCTTCATAGTTGGATCAATTATAAAGAGATTTTAACTTTTATTAAATATTTTTAAATCTTTCACTAGACTTCGTCAATCACTAGAAGGACAGTAACTTACACAATTAAACCAAGACTTTAAAAAAATAAATTAAAAAAGACTCCTTTTTTTGGCATCTGTTTCTTGCGGGGTCCATGGAAACACTTGATTTTTTTTTCTTTGGCTAATGTGCAGATGGACTTGGTCTTGGTCACACACAAGCGTTTACTTCCTCTGCACTGCTGTGTGTAAGTGTGGGTTCATGTTGTACGTGTGCTTGTGTTTTTTACCATGTGTGCAGATTGATCTTACTGGACGTTCAGGTATGTGTGGTTTCAGTGAGTGTGCGCCATGTGTACAGTGCAAACACGTTGGACCTGCCGCTGTGCGCTTGGGAGTTACCTGTGCCCTCGTTTCCTCCTTTGTTGTGAAACATGTGTTACCAAGAGTCTCGATTCCCGGTCACGGACTGAAGGAAGCATTTCTTATCCGTAATGAACCAGAGTCGACTGCAGTGGACAACTCGTAGGCGTGTTGAAAATACATAAAAGGTAAAAACCACCACGCCAAAGGACTTAACCACATCCTATTAGTTCTTGTCTGAATAATTAACTCCACTGTTGAATTTTCCTTTAAAGTGCTTTGTGTTTGTTTTGCGAGCCAACACCATCAGATCATGTGTTCGCGGTGACTCACCGTGTTCTAACTCGTGAAGTGAGAGGTTGGGTGTTTTGCCCCCACTACGTGAAATGGCTAGAATACAAGAGATTCACTTAACAAACACTTGGTTTGTTTTGAATGCCTGTTGTCTGTCACACACAGTACTAGGCCCTGAGGATAGCATGGCATTAAATTAATTATCTGCAGTGATGAATTACAGTGTGATAAAATTAACACTATACCAGTACGATGAGTAATGAACATGGTTTGACATGTAGAACGGTTCCCTCTCGTGGTGGTATTTACTCAAGTGTCCAGATAGCATATATGGGCCCGGGAATGGAAGGATGACCTTTGGGTGTGATGACACTCTGACCCGAAGAGGGAGCATTCATTCCTAGGCTGCCCTTCTGCCAGCGAAGCCAGTTAGTTACTTTAGCAATATCTCTGCGGAAGGCAGAATGAAAAGATAATATCATGACATTATTTTCCTTGCTGCATCGCAAGAGCTCTAGATACTGTAGGTGAACAGGGAGACCTAGACCATTCCCAGCACTTCTGTAACCCGTTAATGCTATGAAATCGGAAATATCCATCTCCACTTACAACGTGACGCAGATGCCTAACTTGTGGCCTGTAACCCGCAATTACTTATACTGTGCTGCATGAGCTACATGTGCACTCTAGTTTGCGCTCATCTGTTGCAGCTACATTGTACATGATTCCCCATCTTTGCAACGCCGCTGTCGTTTGGAAAAAAAAACCACATATATATGTCATTTTTTGTACTTTTAGGTGTTTAGAGATTAGCCTTCATTCAACACTTGCCAGCATGAGAAGTTATTGGACGCTCTGAGATGCCTAAAATAGATGCGCACAGATTGCATCCTCGGGACACAACGAGATTAAATGATTTATGCTGCAAATATGGGGGCTGTGTGTGTGTGTGTTTGCACTTTGGGCGTTTGCGTGAGCGTTACAGACTAGTCTGTGTGCCCCCCACGTGTGCTCACGCCCGGCCGCGGATGCGGATGGGCCTCGCCGGTGACGGGGGAGGGACAGGGCTACAAGGAGCGCCCGTGAGCGGGGAGGGAGGGACAGGGCTGCAAGGAGCGGAGCGCCCGTGAGCGGGGAGGGAGGGACAGGGCTGCAAGGAGCGCCCGTGAGCGGGGAGGGAGGGACAGGGCTGCAAGGAGCGCCCGTGAGCGGGGAGGGAGGGACAGAACAGCCCCGACGAGCCCGCTCCGGTCGGCCCGCCGCAGCCGCCTGCTGTTGTTTCCAGCACTGGAAGATGAAACATATTCGTTTAGGCTTCAGAACAAATGGCTTTAATAAGGGCAGAGCGAGGGGGGGGGGGAGGACACTAATCACTGGAGAGACCCATCAGGGCTCCCCCTAAGGTGACTCCATCAGCGCCCAGGACCGCATGACCATTAACTCTGCGTGCGGTCAGGACAAGTTCTCAACATTCCGGGGGATCCTTCAATGGCAGCAAGAGTCATTTGGAATCGAGGGAAGATGTATATCAGTCGTAATTGGATTCTGGCCCGGGCTTTTAGGACGGATTATCTATGCTGAGGCCCCGGGAGGGGCTGGGCAGAGCAGAGGGTTGGGATCTGAGACACGGCAAGAGAGCAGTCACCACCACCGGCCGGCCAGCTACGGGCTGCATGGTCCCGGCACACCAGGAGTCAGGTGGCCCGTCGGTGCTTTGAGCGACGCCCCGTCCCCCCGCAGAAGCAGGGCTCTGAGTGTCCTGCAGGACAAACTTGGGGCTCAAAGGGGGAGCCCGCCCTGGTGGCGCAGGGCAAGACAGACTCTCTAAGGCCTGGAAGTGCCCCATCCAGTGTCTTCCCGCTGCCCCACACCCCCCTACTTCATTACAGTCAGCCTGCAGGCCACAATTGCCCTGCTTAAGCCTCAAATCATTATAATTACCATTATTAGAAATGGCTGCGGGGGAGGCAGCGCGACACCAAGTAAAATGTGCGAGCGCGTCCGCCGGCCCCTGGAATCACCGCGGCGGAGCTCAGGGGACCACAAGGCAGGAGGGTTCCACCAAGGCCAGCTAATACGACGGCTGTCAGCTCCGCTCACCCCACCTGTCAAGACGGGGATGCAGCCGGGTTCATTTTTTTAATTGACACCTTCCTCTCTCGTTCCACGCTCTGCCGTCTCAACCTAATTCCTCCTTTCATCTTCCTCCGCCGAGAAAAAGCCCTGCCTCTGCTCCCCGAGCCAGGAGAAGGGGAAAAGCCACAGGAAGAACAATGACACACGCATTGTCCTCCAGAAAATACATAGATTTGTAACAAAGGCACCAGCCGGGAAATGGCACTGGAAGTCAGAAAAATAATTGTCGACCAAACGTGAGGCAGAGACCATGGACAGATGGAGGGAGGGAGACGGGAAGAAAAAGAAAAAATAAACCTCATCAAAACAGGATGGAAAGGAAGAGGAAAGAGAGAAAAACTTGCCTAAAAATGTGGGGGGTTGGGGAGAAGGAGGCCGAGGAGGGGTGAGGAGACCGCCGTGTCCCTGTTGCCTGGTGTCCTGCTTGTCCCTCTTTAATGCAGCCCAGAGCTCGCCGTTGAAGGGAAGGGGTGAAGCCAGAAAGGAGGTGTCACTGACCGCCCGGATGTCCAGTTCGGAAGAAGTCCTTTCTGTGGATTTCAGAAGGGACCGTGAGGTGGGGGAGGGATAGAATGCTGCCCACGGGGACCTCAGGAGAAGGGAAGAGTGAGTTCTGCCAACAGCGGTTCCTCTGCTTCCTTGCCTGGTCTCTTCTCAGCGCGTGGGGACGAACAGCTACGCGCTGGGAGTCGCTGAGAATGCTGGTGGTGTTTAACGGGGGCTCGCCCCGCACCCTCAATCAAGGCACGAATTGGGATGAAGTTAGGGAGATAGAGCTGTTTACTACAATATTGCTATCATTTTTTTCTTTAGTTTATATTTTTAATTAATTGGAGGCATAATTGACATAGATAAATGCATCTGCTTTATGTTGCATGCTCTGGGACAAATACATGGATCTCCCGAACCCCCCCCCCCATAGAGACAGTGGACACTTGCGTCACCCCGGAAGAGTCTCCAGCGCCCTCACAGTCACACCGCACCCCACCGCTGTCTCTGGCCCCAGCCATCCTCATGTGTCCTTGGTTGTTTCTGATTAGTTTCTCTCCTAGAATTTTCTGTCAGTGAATTTACACAGAATGCTGTCTTCCGTGTCAGGCTTCTTATGTATAAAGTCCCTGGAATAACGTTCTAACACGCGTCCCCATCGGTGCTTGGCTCGGGAACGTGTTTCTCTTTGTCGTTGAGTAGTATATCAGTGTGGGAAAATGCCACAATTTGTTTATTTAATCACCCACTGAGGGACTTTTGGATTGTTTCCAGCTGGGGGTTCTCATGAATAAAGCTACGGTGAATGTTTGGGGACAAATCTTTGCACAGCTTAATATTTTCACTTCTGTTACTTGAACACCTAGGACCTATATTCCTAAGTCTTGCGGTAGCTCTATATTTAATTTCATTTAAAAAATAATAATAAAACTAACAGATTGTTTCCCAAAGTGGTTATATCTCCAGCGCTTCTTGAGTGAGATCAAACCATCTTTTCCACAAGCAAGAAATGAGATGAGATGGCGTATCGAGATAGAAATTGATTGGCACGGCTGCTTGATACAGGCTTGTCCTGTTTTTCAAAGCTGTCTTGATACTCAGGTGAATAGTTCACATTGTTCCATTTTTAAAATTAGACAACATTAGAATAAATCCTCCCCTAAAACGAGGTCTTGAGTGTCAGTTGCCGTAGTCCAGTTGTGCAACTCACTCATCTTATAGGAAACATGAAAGCCCTGTTCTGCCTAACGTGTCACGGCCCAGTTCCTCGGCTTCTGCCCGAGCCCTTCCCTAAGTCACTCCCCCCTGAACCCCACCCCCCGATTTTCATTCCTCCCACCCTTATTTAGACTGCGGTGCCATTCGGACGGGGAGTGCTTTTGTAAGGATGCAGTTGTCTCTCGTTGGTGTGATAGTTGGTCTGCTTAAGCGATGCCACTTGGGGGGCGTGTTAGAGATTGAGAGTGTGTTTTCTCCTCTTCACAGTCACTACACGACATATGGACGTCGTGCATACCGTAGATGCTCAGTACGCACTCACACAGGTGATGCTGCAGCCTGGGAAACCCCCACCACTCTGTTGTCCAAGGTGGACGTAGGGCTCCCTGGAAGGGTCCGTCACAGACACACACTCACACACGGGCTCTGCCTGTGTTCATTAGGAAACTGTCTCCCCTGCTCCTGTGCCTTCCATGGGATCCGTGGGCCTCTCTGTGCCATTGAGTAAAGAATGGCGAGACAGAGCTCAGAAGTATTTGGCTGTGGGTGTCACTGTGCACCTCGCAGGCCGGTCCGCACAGCGCTCGCTGCCCTCCCCCGGTGTGCGGGGCACGGAATCATTCCGGGGCTCGGTGATATCTGCTCCCTGAACCGCCCAGACGGGTCTTTTGTTCGTGGTTATTGAGAGGATTGTCACAGCCATTGACCTACTCAGCTCGACTTCAAAAGAAATGAGCGTTTTCTTCCTCTTTCATTTCTAAAAGCAGATATGGCAATTTGCTTAAATTGCTGTCTTTAAAAGTTTAGATGATTATACTTTTTCCCCCCTTCTTGCCTCCCCTCCCCCCTTTTCATTTAAGCAGCGCAGTGGCGTCTGTTTTGCTGGGATTGGACACAGTTCCTGCCACAGCTTTTATGAAGCGGCTGGGCACGTCTGTGTGTGCGTCTGTGTCTATGTGTGCGTCTGTGTGATGTGCGTGTTTTTGTGTGTACGTGCATGTCTGTGTGTATATCTGCATATCTGTGTGAATGTATAATTGTGTGTGCACGTTTGCATGAATGTGTCTGTGTGCATGTGTGTGAGTGTGCGTGTCTGTGTGGGTGGGTGGGTGTGTGCATGTACTTCTGTGTCTTTCCACATTAGTTTTCATATACCTAATATCTCAGAAATGAAATTAGACTATATTGAAATATTTGGTTAACATTTTATACTTTAATTCTAAGGTCTATATTTGTGGACAAATACTAAAGGTTTATAGCAAAAAAGAAAGAAAAAGCCACAAAACAAAAATAAAAATAAAAAAGAAACAATGGAAAGTCTCTATTTCTTTGTAGAAAAAGATCTGACAGCAAATAGTATCAGTGACTTCAGAATAATCACACTAGGTTACATTTTAAGATTTTCCTATCTGGAGAAGAGACAGTTTGGTACAAATGTGGGGTGAAGACATAAAGCCATAAGGGAAGAACTGGAGGTGGGGACACAGGGGACAGTGTGATGGTGATGAAATGCCATGGCCGGTTGGCACCTGTGTGGGCACCTTAGTCCTGGGTCCCATTTCCAGGGGTCACAGTTATTATGACTGTGATCTGTGACCATGGCAACAAAGAAAGCATCCCGAGCCATTCCTTCCTGGCATGTGCTTTCTGTGGGCCAAGTCATCTGAAAAAAATACATGTTACATTATGGATAGAAAGAATGAACAGAAAACATGAAAAGACTCAGTTCTGATTTCAGAGAACTCACAGTGGCCGTGAACTTGACCCTCAGTAGTAGCCAGCTGTAGTTCAAATAGAGGACTCTGTTAGAGAGAGGACCGGTGGATGCAACTCAACCCCGTAGCAAGGGTTTGTGTGGTAGGGAATCGGGGTATGCACTGAGCACCCCGTGTGTTGCCGGCAACTGTGGGAGGTGCTTGGGACACAAAGATGAATCCTTAGTGAATCCATAAGCTGCTGAAAGTGTGTTATGTGCCAGGCGTGAACACCACAGCTTTGCTCTCGGGGAGATGCAGAAGGCAGATGCACCACCAACTCTTTTCAGTCCACAGTTACAGTTGTTTGTGATACGACGGTTGGCAGCATTCTGTGGGAAGGCAGAAAAGGGAAAATGAACTCTGCCTTTGGACCTTGACCCTGGATCTCTGGTACCAGATACGGGATCAAGAGTTGGAAACCATCAGAACTGGAACATGGTCAACTATGGCAGCCTAAGCCAGAAGGGAAGTGTGAACATCAAATGAGCCGGTAATGCATAGATGCGTGTGGTTTCAAGTGCCCGAAGAAGGGGTCGCTCCTCCCTGTCCACCTTTGTCGGCGTGTGGGATGAACAGCATGGTCCATCCCAGCTGAGCTGTGGACCGAGCAGCACACGCTCTCAGGACAAGTGGAGAAGGCAGCCACGTCGTCTCTGTGACTATTTGTGGCCCACAGAGTGAAGCCAGCACCCATGGGCTTTGAGGGAGCTATCTCTGCACTAGGTGGGCCCCAGGGACCTTTTGATAAAATCCGACTTAGGGACCCAGAATTCCTGAGGTCCAGATGTAAGCCTTTCCTAGTCCAGAGACTGGAGGCTGTAAATTGCAATGCCTGTTAACAAGCAGCCCGAAAGGGTCCTCTACGTCAAATGCATTTCAGACCCAGGAGGGAAGAAGGGTGGCCCACTGGGCCTACAGTCGTCGTCTCCTGTGGCGCAGATGTCACATCCGTCCCGGGAAGTAACTGCGCAAGAGGCCGATGTCCCTGCGGGCTGCTCAGGGGAGGGAAGCCAACGTTTCTTCTCCTCCTTTTCCACTGCACGGCCCTCATAAATGGGGAGAGCATTTTAATAAGTCCCTTGGTCACCATCGTGGTTACGATCTCTGGATGAAGACAGCTCTGTGAGGCTGGAGTCAGCTTGCGTGTGTGTGTGTGTGTGTGTGTGTGTGCGCGCGCGCCTGACTAACACACCACCAAAGCCACAGTGACGTGCTAGGTGAAAATCACCTCCGTTAACAGCAAAGAAATGTCACCATCAATTCTAAGGGGGACTTGTAAACCTGGAGCTATCAGCCGGTGGTTTAATTCTTTTAAAATAGAAATTTCTTTGACCTTTTTTAGCTGGAACCGCAATCTCGCCTGGGGGGGGGGGAAATATATATATATACACACACACACACACACACACACACACACACACACATTTATGAGGAAGAAGAAAAGCCAAGAGTTGTAGTTTCCATCTAAGAGCCAAATACAAAATACCCGTCTTTGCAAAGCGGTCTCCTAGGTGTTCTTGAAGAGAACATACCTCTTCCTACTCATGGGGCAGGGAGCATTAGACAGCCCCCCAGAGTGAGGAAGCGTGCAGATGACTGGTTCTGTCTGAGGTGAGGGAAGAAGGGTCTCAGAGCCTTCAGTGGCAGGGTGCCTGTGTGACCCATGGACCGGAGGACCCATCGTGTGTTCACACTGTCACAACCTGGGTGCCCAGTACAGTCGTGGACTTATGGTAGACAGCAGGCAAGCAGATGGATGGATGGATGGATGGAAGGAAGGAAGGAAGGAAGGAAGGAAGGAAGGAAGGAAGGAAGGAAGGAAGGAAAGAAGGAAGGAAAGAAGGAAGGAAGGAAGGCTACATAGGGGCCAATTCCCACGTTAGAACCTGGGTGTCTGTTTCGGGAAGCTGCTACAGAAGAACAGTCTGTTTCTAACTATTATATAACCTTGCTTAACCTCCGATTTAAATCACGGAAGCGGAGCGCTGCGGCCTCACCCACGACGAGGAGCCCACGGAGATCAGCAGAGCCTGGATTGAGCTTTTGTGTAGAGATCCACAGCTCGGGAGGGGACGATGCCAGCCAGCTCCCTGCTGGGAAATGCGGGAGGCGGGACTTCTGAGAGTGACTGTGGAGCCTCCTGACAGTGATGAATGCAGAGTGCTGATGGAGAACTCCATCACGGAGCAGGGATACCACAGTGGCGCGTCCCAGGGACCGGGAGGGAGCGGCACCACACGTGGACTCCGACACCATGGTCCACGGCCCTGCTGCTGGAGGGTCCGTTCCTGGCCCGCAACTGCACATTGCCAGCGAAGGAGGTGCTGGGGCAGAGAGCAGAGGTGGGCAGAGGCAGAGAGACCCAGCTCACCTTGGCAGTGCCCGCTGGGTGTCAGCTGGGACACTCCCTCCACACAGACATCCAATCACCGGACAGAACACAATGGCCATAATGACAGTAATGCCTATCACCACGATGACAATTGATAACAGTTCTGTCGATCTCTCCGGTTCCTTTCTCTCATGGGAGCCAGAATCTTGGATGACCCTGATGTGCTGAATTGTTTCTTTTTTTCTTTTCTTTTTTCTGAAGCTGGAAATGGGGAGGCAATCAGACAGACTCCCGCATGCGCCCAACTATCCACCCGGCATGCCCACCAGGGGGCGATGCTCTGCCCATCTGGGGCATTGCTCTGTTGCAACCAGAGCCATTCTAGCGCCTGAGGCAGAGGCCACAGAGCCATCCTCGGCACCCGGGCCAACTTTGCTCCAATGGAGCCTCGGCTGCGGGAGGGGAAGAGAGAGACAGAGAGGAAGGAGAGGGGGAGGGGTGAAGGAGCAGATGGGCGCTTGTCCTGTGTGCCCTGGCCGGGAATCAAACCCAGGACTTCCACACGCCAGGCCGACGCTCTACCACTGAGCCAACCGGCCAGGGCCTGAATTGTTTCTTATTTTTCCTTTCTCTGCATCAAGCTTGCGAGTTCATAATAGCTGTGTTCTCATATTAAAAACGGGGAAACTGAGTCAGTCTGGAAGGGGAAGAGAGGTAGGTGTTCAAGGTCATGGCCTCACGAGTGGCAATGCTGATGTTAAAATCTGTATTTTCTCTGCCCTGCCGTATCGCCTCTCCAAGGGAAAATAGCAAAGCGGGAGACTTAAACATTACAGTGAAAAATAGAAGGAGCGCACGGGCCAGAGACCAAGCAATGGCCTGGAAATGAGAATTGCTGAGTTCTGTCTCCCAGACGCTGCCCTGGGACTCTGCTTGTCATCACAAGTGGGGTGTTCAGAGGGCCGTGGAAATGACCGAGCCCTTCCCATGCAAATGCCGTTTTATCTCAATAATAACAGGGATGGCTTTACCTACATTTCTGCCCTTGTGAGATCGGGCTAATAGTATCGTGTCTTCGCCAGAGTGCCCTAATAATGAATATGTTGGAAGGTGCTCAGAACTACAGAGGAGGTGCCCTTTGGAACACCACGAGTTGTCCACAGAAAATTTGTCAAGTGATTTGGGATCTTCTGATGGGGCCGTACCACCCAAATGCAAAGCACCCGAAGAAGGACATAGCAGTAGTCACAGTATCGAGGTGGTTGTCTCAGACGGTCATTAGCAGAGTGAGAGCCCGTCTGAGGTCAGACCTCTCCCGGAGTCTGCAAGCAAGTCTTGCAGTGAGTCCTCGGCGTGTCCACATGCATTTGCATGCGGCCAGAGTTCCTAGCATTGCCTTCCTGAGTTCCTCCAAATACTTTCACTGTCCGATCCAGCCAGAGTCGGCATGGCCGAGTCACGTGCTCACGAGCGATCTTCCCCATTGGTCACCATCACACATCATCACTACTGGAATGAAACCCGTCGCTCCTTGGTCTGTTGCTCCACCGTGGTCTTTGGCATTACCCAGGAAGTCTGATGACTGAGTCACAGATAAAGTATAATGTAGGATGTTTTTAAGGGCCATCCTAAGGACTTTGAAATAAGGTGTTAAATATAACTTTCCTATGGCCAAAGAAAACGTAGGAAGAGAGTCTTCTTTGAGTGTCAAAAGCAGTCAGAAGTGTTTTCCCTGCACTTGGCATCTTGGTGGTTTAAGGGGACCAGAGCATGCAGTCTGGTGAAGACAGCGTGCCACGCACAGTCTTAGTCACTTAGCGTGGTCATAGTGGTAGCAAGGGCTAGATCCTTAAATGTATGTTGAGAGCGTTGTCTTGTCTTTCTAAGTCTTGTCTAGAGTCTTCCCGACCCTCCCTCGCTTTTAAAAGCAGCAGTTTTATATTGATCCTATGTGAATTCTCACGTTCTTTGCAAAGATTTCCGTCGGGTGCTCAGGGTTCCACATAGGTGACGGGTGCAGAGGAGGGGGCACAGGCTCCCACTCCTTTCCGTAGAGGGGGGGCCACTTTGGTCTTTTTAAAAGTTTTCCCCCCATTGATTTGAGACACAGAGAGAGGAAGGCAGAGAGAAGCATCAACTCGTTTTCCTTAGTTGTGCACTTACTGGTTCCCTCTCACACGTGCCCTGACTGGAGGTCAAACCGCACAACCTTCGTTCACCAGGACGACACTCTATCCATGGAGCCACCTGACCAGGGCCTGTTCCTTTTTTTAAAATGTTGGGCTTCCAAGTAATCCTACAGAAAGGCATCCGGTCTCGCAAAGTTCTGTTGGAAAACCCCTGCATGCTTCTCCTTTTGTTCTCCCGTCCATCTTTGCCGGCCCTGCTGCTGTTCCGGTCATGCGGGTGAGGATTGGAGGCTCAGACCCCCCTCCCAACTCTGAACTTTCTTCTTTTACCACCAAACCCAGCAAACCCCTTTTCCTGGATCTAGACCACTAGTGACCTTGAGGATGATCTTGTTTCTTTCCGCTGGTCCAGGCTGCAGCGAGAACTATTTTGGCAACCCAGCCACTTCCGAAAATGTGTGGCTTCTTTTCTGGCATAAATAGATACAGAGTTCAAAGTCCTGAAAAGTGGGATGAAAGCTGTCCCCAGAGCTCAGTCTGGTCGTGTGCACGTGCTTGGCCTGTGAAGGAGGAGACACGACAGTGCGTTTCTGTGTGGTCCGTGGCCACGTCTGAGATCAGGACAGCCACTGGCTCTGGCAAGCCTTCCACAAGGGACTGTGCTGCTTCTTCACCGCGAGTGATGGGGCCACCCTGGAAGTGAGCGTGAATCTGCCAGTTTGCACGTGGGGAGGGGGCCAGCGGGCTTGTGCTGAGTGGAGGCGAGCGTGCGATAATTAACCATCCTTCCAGTGGGGGAACTAACCGACCTCAGTGACGAGCAGGTGTCCTGGGACTTGGCCTGAAGAGTGCGGTGTGACCGAGGTGGTGGCTACCTGCACGTCCCCACAGGACTTGTGGACTGGGACGTGCTTAGATCGGAGGTTGAGATCCGAAGGTAAGTTTGACAAGTCAGAGCAGGATTCCGCTGGGTGATACAGACACCGTAACTCCAGAGTGGGGACAGGTGTGCCAGCACGGAAAATGGTAGGGGAGCCTCACGCTATCTTTTGGTTTCTGGTCTGTCAGAAAGATGAAGGTTCTACTAATAATACAGACAGGTGCGCAGGATTTCAGATGCAAAGTCCTCCGAAGCTAAGAGCATCAAATCCAAACCCCTTTATTTCACATAGGACATACAGAGAGATCGTGTCACACCATAGATAGTCATCATATAACACAAAGGATGTGTCAGTGCACACATGTGTGCACATGTGTGTATGTGTGTGTGCCTTATGTTTGTACGTGTGTCACCATGCATGTGTATGCATGTGCGACTCTATCGTGTGTGTGTGTGTGTGTGTGTGTGTGTGGTGTGTGTGTGTGTGTGTGTGTCCAGGGACTGCAGGGAGAGCTGTTCAGTGGGATCCAACCCCCTTTCTCTGCTCCCATCTCCTGCTGGCTTTCAGAAGCAGTCGTGTGTGTCCGAGGACAGGCCAGGAGATAATGAAGTGGAAATGAGAGCTCTCCATCCGGCCTGTTCAGGCAGAGGTGGCAAACCCCCTGGCCAGTCCTGATTCCTCTGCTCTGTTGCCTCAGGTCAGCGTAGCCATCCTGAGAAGAGGTCCTGGTCGACACTGTGACCTCCATCATCTGAGGTTAAGTGAGGCGTCGTTCAGAGGGGCCGGCAGGGATGAGCAGGTTCCTTCCCTCTGAGGCACGGAGTTTGCAGAAGCCCCTGGCTGCCCGGGGCCTCCGACCCGGACTACAGAGCGCACCACAGGAGCGTTCGCAGGGCGGCTGAGTGCAGGGGAGGCCCTCCTGGAACCCTTGAGAGGGCAGGCATTGCTGTCCCCGGAGCCAGCGTCCATGACCTTGTCCTCCGCTCTGGGTACGAAGCGGGTCCACACAGGGCATCCCCGGCTCCCATGGGGATTCGAAACCAACACCCTCACCCTGTGGGAGGGAGTGGGGGCCGGGGTGTTGGTGGGCGATGGAGAAGACAGGAGGAGACCCGCCTCCGTGTCAGACGGCATCAGGAACCCAGGAGGGACCTGGGAGGGAACACCTGCCACTCGGTCCTGGCTTCATTGTAACTGGATCTTGCCACCTGGGCATAGCCGAGGAGGTCTCACTCCCTCTGGGGAGACTCTCCAAGCCACCAGAGCCAGCCAAGGTCAAGGACAACTAAAGCCTCTTAAGATAACTTCTCATCTCTCAATGGATTTCAGGACAGTATTAAAGCAACACAGAAAATTTGGAAAACCAAGGGAAAGATACTGATAGTCCTGTTCCCAAAATACAGCAGTCATTGTGTTTCTTAGTATCCCCTCCAATTGTTATTCATTTGCAGACTGGTACCTAGAGATACAGACAGATTAGATAGAGACACAGAAATAGAGACAGAGAGATAGGAATTAGATACGGAGATAGATATAGAGATGGAGACAGAGAGAGATGGAGACATAGATTAGATTGCTAAAATTGGAACATAGGCAAGTATCTAGCTTACTAAACTCACAACTTAAAACAGGATAGAAGTTTTTCATGTTGCTCTTTCAAATAATTATTTTTAACAGATTTTATTTATTGATTTTAGAGAGAGGAGAGAGAGAGATAAGTTGGGGAGGAGAGCAGGAAGCATCAACTCATAGTTGCTTCTCTTATGTGCCTTGACCAGGCAAGGCCAGGGTTTCAAAGCAGCGTCCTCAGTGTTCCAGGTCAACGCTTTATCCACTGCATCACCACAGGTCAGGCTCAAATGATTATTTTTAACAACTGCTGAATATTCCTTAGATAGAGTTTTAAGGGTCATTATCCAAGAAACAGGAGACAGTAATGATGAGTAGCATTTATTTGTCAGTCCTGGGCTGACACAAGGAGATAATGATCTATTTGCGGTTTCCTCTTTTTTCAAATTCTGTGGAATACTACTTGTCAGCAAAACAAAAGCGGAATGAGGTACATATTTCTGGTAGTTGGTTTTGAGTGGCTGGATGTTTCTGATAGATTTGATTATTTACATGAACTCGTTGTGATTAGCAAGGCTTGGGCCCTTTGACTATACCAAACACTTTATAGAAGAACAGTAAGTAGCAAGGGGAATGATTGGGTGGATGGGTAGATGAATGGATAGATGGGTGGATGAATGGATAGATGGGTGGATGGTAGGTGGATGGATGGGTGAGTGGCTGGGTAGATGAATGGATGGTTGCATAGGTGAGTGGGTGGGTAGATGGATGGATGGATGAGTAGATGGATGGAGCGGTGGATGGATGGGAGTACGGGAGGAAGGGGGCACTTGAATCCGTCATTGATCAAAGCACCTGTTAGGAGAACCATAGACCAAGCGGGCCAATATGGAAGGTGTACCTTGTCTGATAGTGGTTACCACCATCTGATGGATCAAGAATCAGTGTCTAGGAATGATAGTTTGAATGAATACAGACATACCCAAACCTTTTTTGCTTTACCTAAGAAGTTAGGATTTAAACAAAAACATTACTGCATAGGAGAAACCGTATAGTATCGTTTTAGAAAAAGTATTTAACCTCTTTTGTAAAAGTATTTCAAATGTAGTAAATGCTTCGCAAAAGCCAAGGCATTGGAGATTCATTTAAAGTTTCATTTAAAAGGAGCTTTCAAATTGGGGCTGAGTGTGTGTGTGTGTGTGTGTGAGTGAGTGAGTGTGTGTATGTGTGTGAGTGAGTGTGCGTGTGTTCTCTGGATGCTCATAGCTATGTGTGCTGGCCTTTTTTACTAAAATGCATCTGTGTGTCTTTGTGTATGTCTGAAATATCTGAGAATACAGTATTTAGACCCCATTAACGGTGGTAAAAATGTACAGATAAACTGGATCATTTATGGTTATGATATGGCTACTGTCAAAATAGCATGCTATTTTGACAGTTGCTTTATCTTTCCTCTTACTGAGTCTACAATAAGAAACTTGTTTCTTAGCAACTAAAATATATCCTCAAACCAGAGCATTTAAAAAAGAAAGAAAGAAAAAGCCCACACACAAAAAAATATACACACGGTTGATGTCTAGGTAAGCTCTTCCCGTCGAGTGGGGATGGAGGTGGCTGGCCAGGCCCTGGAGGCCTGTCGGTGGCACCGCGGGCACCTCTGGCTGTGCCGGCTTCTCTGAGAGTCCGGATGCCGGAGCAAGACGGAGGCCTGGGGAAGACTCTTGTTATTCTTTTTATTCTTCCTCCCAATGTCCTTTTTGTTTTAAACCGTGGCTTGTCCTGTATGTGAGGTGGGAGCGTTCAGTGAGCGCGGACTCACCAGCTCCGGGCAGAAAGCCTGTGTCCTGGTGGTGAGTCTTCCCTGTGATGTGTAGTCAGGGGCTAGTCTGTAATGTCATTAGCTGAAATGACCACTACGTAGGAACTGGGGGACAAAGAGGGATTTACCTACTTCAGGCCTGTGGGGTTATGTCCGTAAAACAGTTGTGGAATTCTCTAGTCCAGAGGTTGGCAAACTGCGGCTCACGAGCCACACGGGGCTCTTTGGCCCCTTGAGTGTGGCTCTTCCACAAAATACTACATGCGGGCGCTACCTCGATAAGGAATGTACCTACCTATATAGTTTAAGTTTAAAAAATTCGGCTCTCAAAAGAAATTTCAATCGTTGTACTGTTGATATTTGGCTCTGTTGATTAATGAGTTTGCCGACCACTGCTAGAGTGACAGTTCTCAAAGTAGCATCAGGGGATCCCCACACCCTTTCAGGGGACCACAGAACTATGTTGGTAATAATACTGACATTATAGGTCCTGGCCCGTTGGCTCAGTGGTAGAGCATTGGCCCGGCATGTGCAAGTCCCGGGTTTGATTCCTGGTCAAGGCACACAGGAGAAGCACACATCTGCTTCTCTGCCCTTCCTCTTTCTCTCTCTCTCTCTCTCTCTCTCTCTCTCTTCCCCTCCTGCAGCCATGGCTCAATTAGAGTGAGTTGGCCTGGGTGCTGAGGATAGCTCCAAGGCCTCTGCCTCAGGCACTAAAAAAAAAAAATGGCTCTGTTGCTGAGCAACGGAACATTGGCCCCAGATGGGCATAGCATCACCCCCTCCTGGGCATGCCGGGTGGATCCTGGTCAGGGAGTATGCAGGAGTCTGTCTCTCTGCCTCCCCTCCTCTCACTAAATAATAGTAATAATACTGACATTATTTTCTTTCTCATTCTGCATCTTTCCTGTGTATCTAGTGGATTTTTCCGGAGGCCGTGTGATGTGATAACCTTACAGAGTGCAGACACAGACAGGAGACCCACCTGATCCTGTTGTCAAACACTGAAAAGATTTGCAAAGAAGTAAAACGGAGCCCCTCATTATTTCTGTACCAGAAAGAGTATACTCCCTAAAAACATGTTATTTCCATTAACATACAGTGGGGTTGTTGTTTCAAGGTAAATTAATAACCATTAGAAATCTCTTAGTTTCAGATCCTCTAACACAGTGAACATTGATCATCGAGACACTCTTCGGAGTCCTCGGTAAATTAGAAGAGTGTCAAAGGGCCACTGGCCCCTAACGATTGAGAATCACGTCTCCCAAGTACTGGGTCTGGGGGCCTCTGTGTGGTTCATGGGTTTGGAGGCATCCCCGGCACCACAGAAGGACTCACAGTGGCTCCCAAAATGAGCAACTGAGTGTCCTTTTAGCTCCCCTCAAGGTTGTTGTTTTTTATATTCAGGTAGATAATCAACTCTTAAGAGGTGATTATTATCACTTCTGCTCATAATTTTCTTACCCCAATGCCAAACCCAGTGCTTTCTAAGGTCAGTGTCCTCCGGCACACAGGTGCCCACCTGCCAAGTACCGTGAGCCCGATCGCCATTCCAGAACAGGTCTGAGCCGCACGGCCTGGGGAGAGTCCCGAGTATGGAAGGGGGAGGGGGCATTGCTCATTAAGCTCTATTAAATATTAATTAAAATATAAATTCAGAACCTCACCAACCCCTGACAGTTATCGAATCTAATTAAGTTGTGGGGCCCATTGCCACCCCCCCCCGTGTCATCGGGTGTGGATGGGGACATGAGCCGTCTTCTGCCCGTAAACACCACGAGGGCTTTGAGAACCCAGGCATTGGCCAGGAAGGAGATGGGAAGTCGCAGTGGTGACGTTGTTCGGAATGTGAGGAGTGGAAGGGGTGATTCTGACCTGGGTGGGGGGCACAGGGGATCCACCGAGGGGTGCTGTGGGCAGCGGTCTGGCCTCTGTCCTTGGTGGGAGAGAGGTGACATCCTCCGTGCACCAGTCTGCATTTACATGAGTGTCTTCTGCTCCTGGGAAGTGGCTGTCGCATCCTGGGGGCTGGTTTCAGTTCAGTAACTCTACTGGGGAGAAAAATAGTGTGTGTGTGCACGTGTGTGTGTGCACGTGTGTGTGTGTGTGCATGTGTATGTGTGTTGGCATTGAAGTGTCCCAGAATATAAATTGGAAGGGTGTAGAGACGAATTTGACTTCCCATAGCAGGCGTCAGTGAGGACGTTTCGCAGACTCTCCGAGTAGAGAACAAAGTCAGACCTGCAGCCTGCCCACACGGCAGGGCACGAGGGGGCGTCGTCACCTTCTCTGGCCATCGGGAGTTCTTCGGGGAAAGTGAGAAAGCACGCACTTTGCGGTTTGGGGACTTTCCAGGTGATGCAGCTCGGTTTTGAAAATAATGATTCCACGTTACATGGGGAACTCGTAGTCTCGCTTTTCTGTGAAAAGCCTACAGATCAACGTTTCCATTGTTGTCTGAACAAAAGCAGGGGTGTTGGACTTCTCCGTCATCATTTCCTTGGTTTGGTTTATGTTGTTTTTGCTGTTGTTGTTTTGTGTTGTTTTATAGCAGGACTTTCTTCTTTTTCCTCTTCCTCTTCTCCTTCTCTTCTTTTTTTTAATGAGCGTTTAACAATGACCCTGAGAGCAGTGGCACAGTGTTGACAAACAGGGCAGCGACAGCTCTCCGGGGCCTTTTAGTTGATCCTGTCCGGTGTGCGTGACTGCGTCGTGGGACTTCCTCATGCCTCCTCGTTCTACTCCGCTATTGGCACCTGGATCCCCAAGTCTGCGAGATGGATGACGTTTTGGTTGTCGGGCAGGGCTTCCTCGAATTTAAAAGTGTTTTCTGCCAGGCCTGGCTCTGCCAGCCAGCCCTCTTGTGTGTGACCCAGCCTGTGCGTGGTCCTGACCCTCTGGTTCTGGGCAGCAATACTATTACATGTCCAGGCTGGGGACATGTAATAGTATTGTCACTCCCGTGTGTTAGCAATTTCCCTGCGGTCTCTTTTATTTCCTTTTCAGTTTGGGCCTGAGCACTTGCCCGAAGGAATGTGGGTAAACGCCGCCCGGGTAGGGAGGGGGGCTGTCACCGCTCCTGTGATGGGCCCGAGGGGGGACATTCTGCCTCCTGTGGCCCCGAGGGTCGGCTCCTCTCATCTCCCTCAGTCTGTGTCTCACAGACGCATAGTCCCTGGCCATGGAGGGGGGCTCGGGACAATGCAGACCTGGCCGTCTGCACTGGGCAGGGGACAGGTTCTTGTCCCGGGCTCTCTAGGTGACAGTGAGCCCACTGCCCTGCTCCGTACCTGCCCAGCTCGCCTGTGGATGGGACCCGGGCCCCGTGCTCATGGGACACGGCTCAGGCTGGGCACCTTTTGGAGAACATGGCGGCACCCCCAGCTCGGGGTGGAGGCTCTTCCCATGAAGCTGGCCCTGGGTCCTGGGCTGGGGCTGCTGACGCTTCAGAATGTGCCGGCGGACGGGCAGGAGCCAAGTACCTGCCAGACTGTGTCGGGAGAACCTTTATCATTTCTGTCAGATACATCACAACTCGCTTGTCTTACCATACATCTTCCTAAATGTGACAGAATATTCAGCTGTTATTAATTGAATACTCTCTAATTTAACTGCTTAGCAGGGGAAGAGAGACTGGCTTGTTTCAACACGTGGAACAGGCACCAACCTGTGCGAGGTTCCCGTGCCCGTGTGTCCTGGGGCCTGAGGAGGGCCGTTGCATAGAGACATGGCTACCCCACCTCTCCGCAGGGGAGCAGAGCTCCGGCCGTTGTTCTAGAACAGGCAGGGTGGGTGGGGGAGGGAGGGGCGTGCTGGGGTACCCCACGGCAGTCTCTGGGCCCGGCACCCCCGCCAGGTCACGATGGGTGCAGGCAGACCGAGCCAGCTCCTGCTGGGGGTCCGCCGCCTGCAGCCCAGGGCGTCCCCAACATCTGAACACTCCGGAGAAGTACTTCGTTGTCCTGTCTTTATCTCTGCCGTCTGTGAAGTGAGAATAGTGAGCCCCCCATGTTTCTGTGGATTGTTAAGGCCGCCTCGATGTTAGACATGGAGAGGCGGACATTTAAGAGGCTGAGGGTGGATTTGGAGAAGCTAAAAGTGCCGTCTTCCTCTCCTGGGCCCTTTGGAGGAAAAGCAAACAGCCATCGAAGGTCCAAAGGTTCGTTGCTGCAGCTGCTGGAGAAACAGCAGGAGAGCCCACTCCCTGCTCCCGGGAGGCCGGGTGGGAGCGTGGCTCCCTGCTGCTCCAGTGGGGATTGTGAGCGCCTATTTATGAACACGGAGTTCTGGGGCTTTTGTAGAGAAGATATAAAAACACGCCCGGTGCCTGAATGCCTCTAGGTACGTGTACAACACATTTTTTTCTCCAATAAAAGGACTTAAAGCGTGACAGTGAGCAGAAACCAGACTTGGCTCAGGTGGCACGCCCTCGGCTGAGTGGTGCCACGAGACAAAAGGGACATGTCCCCCAACCCCACCACAAAGGGAAGGGTGCAGCGCGTGAGGCGCTCTGCGGAGATGGGCGAGAGTTCCGAGTCTGGGGACCCAGGAGAGGGTACCTGTGGCCCTCGGAATCACCCATCATGGGACTATTAGCTTGAGCGTTCTGGAAAACATTATTACCCCCAGGGCGCCATGTAACTCCCCAGCTCCTGACACGCTGCCAGCACGCTCTCCCCGGCTGCGGCGTCGGAGCTCCCCTGGCAGCCTGCCAGGGCTCTAAGAAGGCTCTGGGGGCCCAAGGTAGCCTCCTGGTGCCAGTCAACATTCATTGTAAAACCCAACCCAGAAACCAGCACCCCCGCCCCTGCTTTCCATCTGCAGAGCCGGTTGGCACCTGGGAATATCTGTGCTGGCACTTGGCCCCCGACTTTAGGGCTGACTTTTGCTTCTGGACGGCGTGGAGGAGAGGATTATTTGCGCCGAGGCTTTTGATGTAAGCCGTCATTGTCATAGTCTATGAATAGCGTTGCACAGGGATCGCCAGGCACAAAGACGGCCCCCAGCCCTCCCCCGTCACCCTGCCCCGTGTCACCCAAGTTCACGTCACAAAAGGGCTTACAGATTTTCTCTGCACCCCATACGTCGTCTTATGGAAAATAGTGGCCTCTGTTGGGAACCTCAGTTTTTTAAAAAATCCTCTTCAGTTTGGGCATTGCGAAACATGTTAAATATGAGAAGAGTGTTGTGTTGGGTTTTTTTTTTTCCCCCCAGAGAGATCATTTACACATTCTTACATTAAAATGCTATACACATATGCTCACAGTCATATTGATAATTACTTTTTCTTTGCTGCGATTTAAAAAAAAAAATGTATTTAGCTGGTCATATTGATAATTACTTTTTCTTTGCTGTGATTTAAAAAAAAAAAATGTATTTAGCTGCAAGGTCTTCGGGTCCCCTAAAATTGTATACATGGACCCAGGGGACAAAAAGCATCACATAGATTTTGGCAATTCAGAAGAGTGAAAATCCCAGAACCATAAAAGCTACTCAGCAGAGGAAAAGCGATGGGAGAATTCCTGGTATGTGTCTTGGCTCTTTCGATTCAGTGTTTATAAGACAAACAGGGGCAGGTAATGCATTTAGGATAAACTCTGAGCGTCTGGATACTTCTGTACAAATATATGTGTGTAGGCTTATCATGACATGAATGTATGTTGCACAGAGGAAGGGTGGAGATTGAAATTCAGAGAATTCCTTAGGTGATAATGGACAAAAACCCTCATACTAACAGTTGTCAGAGGTCAAGTCCAGAGGAAGAGAAATATTGTATATTTATGTAGCAACTCATCAAAGAGCTCCATACGCTCACTGAATGATTCATTGGAGGTTGAAGGGGGGGAGGGGGGGGTTGCCCGGAAGAGCGGAAGTGATTCTTAGCCATTTTTCTGGGATGAACTGAACTAGCGGTTTGGGGGGCTTTTTTGGTCATTGAGAAGGATGCTCCTTTTTGCACCAAAAAGCAGGATATTGCAATGAACAAAACCAAAGACAGCACTGTCCCCCTGGGGAACCCAGGGTTTTGTAAAGGAGACCTATATAAACAATGTTGGGTTCACCGGCCTAACCTGATGGGGCACCGTGATATTTTTATGGGTTGACCAAAGACTTTGAAGGTTCAAGTTCAGAGGGTACAAATGGAAGAAAGTCCTGAAATCTTGTATATTTTTTTAATTATTAACATGACTCCTGGAAAGGTCTAAGAGAGAATGCCATCATAATCTAATCATAACTGGTCCTAATTTTAGATTCTTAGCTATTTAGCTCAGAGTTGTGTTTTTTGTTACTGTCTGAAGTTTGACCAAGGAGGGACTGCCAAGAGGTTGATTGAAAGTACGTAAGTCGCCACCCCACAGTCACGCTTTAACTTTCAAGCGGCCGGAAGGTGCGGGGACTCGAGAGATGTGACCCACCCTTTTCCTCACATGAATCGCATTACCGTTGAACACAGCCAGGTGTGACGTCGGGGGGCCCCGCCTGCCATCACCGGGTTTTGACGGAGAACGAAGAGAAGTTGCAAAAGATGTGTGCCCAGCCTCTACTTGAGCATCAGACGCCCGCCACTGCCACTTTGTGCCCAGCGTGCTCTCATGCTCGCATGCAGCCAGGGCACGCTGATGACCCAGGAAGTCGTCCCGGGGTTTGGTAACTGCCAGGCCCTGGTGTGCATTTTCAGTGGCTGGTCAGAGTGAACTGTCTGTATGGAGCCAGTGATAGCGCACTCCTGAACGTGGTGCTCGCAGTTTATACTGTGCAGTGGTGTTTCGTGGCTTTGGAGGGGACGAGGGTTTGGGGGCAAGCTGAGCTCTGTGACGTGGTTCTCGGGCCAGGTGGCACAGATGTGCAGAGACACCCTGTTGGCCTGTGGATCCTCACCCACGGCGCCCTTGTGTTGATGCGGCACTTCCTGTTGTCATACTGTGTCTCCCCTCCGGTCCAGCATGTGTCCCCCTCCCCGACCTGTGTTATTGTCGCCGCACAGAATCCCAGGTCTGCACGTGGGTGGGGTTTTGCGTGTTCACCGAACACCACTGGGTATGTTGACCATTTCAGCGGTTGTTTGAAACAACCACCGTCTTCCGGTTTGTTATTGCTTAAATAGATCACTGCATGGTGTCGTGGCTTACGGCTAATCACTCCCAGTCCACATGGCTGCAGCCCGCTGGGCGGCAGGGGGACACTGAGCTGCGGGCTGACTCCGACTCGGCAGGTTTCCGAAGATGCCGGGGAGTGACTTCGGCTCCCAGAGAGGAGGCTGACGGAAAAGCAGGCGACTGAGGCCCTGTCTTGTGGTCCTGCCCACACACGGCAGGAGGGTGGCTTCCAGTGCCTCTTGCCTCCTCCTTCTCCGTCCCCCTGGGAATCCGTGCTGCAGCTTGTCCTCTTCTGCCCAGCCAGCCGCGTGCATGAGGAGGGTGTGAACTCCGGGACAACATCACCCCTCGCTGCCTGGAAGTCTGCTCGCTCCGTGCCTTTCTCCTCTCTCGGGTGCCAGCGGCCGGAGCCCTGGAAACCTCACCCTGCGGCTTTCTCATCTCGGTGTAAACAGCTCCACCGCACGTCTTCCTGCCTCTTGCACTCATCTGGCCCGGGGCCTGGCACATGGTAGACGTTCACTAAGTGCTCGCCATGTTCCACGGGAAGGAGCGTGCCAGGCCCCGTGGGAGGGACGATGCCGTGCAGAAGGAAGTCAGTTCAAAAGCAGCAAAACAAACCTGTGCTTCGGAGGAGACGGGATGGATACCGCTCACCCCTGCTGTCCTGGGGTCGCCTCTGACAGCAAGGGGCTGACCAGGGCTTTGGGGACAGCGAGGGGCTGACTGGGACTTCGGGTGCCACTGAGAGCAGGCTCCTTCTGATCTCGGTGTGGGACTCGGGGCTGCGCGCACTCGGTGACAATCCATCAAGCTGATTGGTGTGCTTTTATCTAATGCATTCAACCCTGCAGCTAAAAAAAAAAAAAAAAAAACCATGAAGGACAATGTCTGTGCCCAATCCCAGTCGCGGGTGGGGTGGGAGGTGAGGGCAGAAACCACCGTCTAGGCAATGGGTTATCAGATGGTCTGGCTGGACCCCGGCCCCAGCCAGGCCCTGTGGTTGCAGGCAAAGCATTGTCATCGCAGCTCTGCCCACACGTGTGGCATTAGTGTGGGTTTCGGGGGTGGGGGGCAAGCGCTCTCCCGAAGCCCCCACGTCTAGCGCACAAGGGAGTCCACATCTGTGCCTCGTGATGACGCAGGAGCCTGGGTGGCTGCCCTGGCTTGTCTGCTGGCTCCCATTTGTGATTTTTTTTCCCTCTGTTTTAAAGAAAGAAACATAAGGAAAACATTTGCTTTGACATTGAATGCACCCCCACACGTAACAGTAATTGCAGGGCCTTCAGGAAAAGAAGTATCATTCCAGTTTGGGGCCAACCAGCCTTGACAACATTGTTAAGCCTTCTGAGATGACGCCAGGCTGCTTGGCACAGGTGGGCGGGCGGGGGCAGGGAGCCAGGGTGGGAGAAACTTCCGGAACCGGAGATGGAAGGGGCCTGAGCGGCCTTTCCGGGGCCTCCTCGAGGAAGAAGGGGACTCCAGACCTGGCCCTTGGTGCGGCTGTGCCAACCTCGTGGGTCGGTGGCCGCGAGCTGGTCCACGGCCAGTCCACATACGATCCGGACATGGGACCTCTACTTGGGGCCTCCCGGGATCCCCCAACAGCAACAGCCTCTGAGGTCCCAACGCCCATGGGCTTCCTCCCCCAGGCTCTGCATGTCTGTGAGAGTTCAAATACCGAGTCAAGTTTATTGTTTCTATCTCGTTTATTTTAAGTATAGTTTTACACTTTATTATGTGCAGTGACATCTTAAATGGAGCCTGTCACTCCATTGTGCCTACTTGCCAGGGGCTCGAGCCATTTACCATGTCACACGTTTCAGCAGCCCTGATTAAGGGTGTCAGAATGAGCAGCTCCAACTCCACCCACCCCCCAAAATAGGGTCCCTATTTACATGAAGGAAGATTCTAGAACAACAGGGTCCTCCTACCTCTGAAGGGAGAGGACTCGAAGTGGATGAAGTTTGGGGTGGCATCTCTTTCTCTCTCTCTCTCTCTCTCTCTCCTTTCCTCCCTCCCCTTTTCTCTATAGATTTTCTGAAAAAAATAAATAAATTGAAAGGTTTCTCTTTCTCCCCCAGAGCCTGTTTTGGTATATATACTCTCTCTCTCTCTTTGAGAATAACATTTTGTTAGGTTAATTCATGCCCACCTCTCTCCGGGGGGGGGGGGGGGACACAAGAAAAAACAACAACAAAAAACTTTCTTCCTCGGTCTCCCTCGTCAGGGAGAGGCGGCCTCGGCAGCCCTGTCATTATGGAGGAGCCTGGAGTAATTTGAATATTTCATTCTCCCGGCTGCTGGTGCCGCCTGCCTTACAGATGGTACTGGCTTCATCCTTCTGGACCTGGTTCAATTATAGATGAAAGTAGGGAGCTGAGATTTGTCTCTTTGTCTCTGCTTAGTTGGAATAACACAATAAAGCGTGATGGGTAGGAATTTCTCAAACTGCCTCCTTCTCCTCGGATGGGTCCCGATGAGGTCCCTCCGACCACATGGGCTGCGCTCCCACTGGAAGCCAAGCGTGTGATCATTTGGTGGGGGGCAGGGTGGGGGAGACTTTCTGTCCTCTCACTTGGAGGAAGGCCGCGTTCTGAACGCACAAGAGGCCTCCGCCCCCCATCCTCCCCTGCGGCGCCATTCTCCTTTTGGTTTCTGTTTGTCACCGATGCCTGAGCTTCAGACTCCCGTGCCCTGGGCGGGAGCCTGCAGTCAAACCATGCCTTTCTCTGCGGCCTCACAGGCCGGTCCCCTCACAGTGCACCACTTAGGAACACATAGGCGGCTGGAGACGGGACTGGTCTTCACATGAACACACGTCTACCCTGCTGAGCAACTCAGTGCATAGCAATTGATTAAGCAGACTTACAAGCATTGTCGTCTATGCACACGTTTATTAGGCATGAGCAGTGTGTGTGTGTGTGTGTGTGTGCACGTGTGGGCATGCTGAAAGACTTGGGTTTGGTGTGTTTTTGGCAGTCAGAAAAATAAACATTGACTGATATTCTTTTATGGGGGCATTATTTTAATCAGTGTTCTTGGTGAATAGTAGAGGATGCTGTTAGCCTCCAGCTGTATTTATTTGGGATCTGTGTAGGATTTTTTTCCTCCCTCCACTCCAAATTCATGAGTGCGAAATGTTGGGCAAATGCAGTGACATAGGTAAGATTTATTAAAGGGATGGCTCGTTCAGATATCTACCAGTAATTTCAGAGAAGGTGGGAAAGCGCTGACCATGTCTCTTCAGGATTGATTGATTGGTTGATTGATTGCTATTTCATTAGATCATGGGCAGGTCCCGTGAAGAGCATTTATATGTATGTATGTATGTATATATATATATATATATATATGTGTGTGTGTGTGTGTGTGTGTGTGTATATATATATGTATGTATAAATTTCACATGTTCCTCACATCCTATTGGAAAATAGCTTTGCACTGCCACACTCAACTTGCTATGGATGCCACACTCGCCGTGATGACTGGCTCTGTAACCTTAAATGGGTGTCAATTTGTAGTCACTCCTAACCACCTACATTTCTAGAGGCATAAGTCATTCTGGTGGAGGCGAAAGAGGCTGGTGGAGGAACTGCTAGTCTAAGAAAAAGCGTGAGGATGAGGCGGGAAGGGTGGAGACGGGCCGGGTCAGCACGAGACGGGGCACGGGCAGTCCCGGGGGCTCTGTTCTTACGAAGGTGCGGCAGCTCTCAGCTCCACGTCTCACCTCTTTCTTCCCCGGTTAAACGCCATCCAGCTGACTCCAGAGATAAAACAGTGAGAGTTCACCCGAAACACGGGGCCGAGTCTTTCAGAAATGTGACACGTGTTAAAAAGACAAACATGCTTTATTTCCATGTGTGCTTGCTTGCGGTGACACCTCTCAGAGGGAAGCCTGTATGTGAAGACCCGTTCTAACCTGGGGAGAGAGAGTCCTCCGTGTGCCCCAACCCGCCTGAGTTCTTGGTTCGGCTGCTGTGACCTAAATGATACTCAGTGAACACAGGGAAAAAACCTTGGGACAAAATCGAGTTAGAAACGCCACCACCTCTTGTTTTTACCTACGTAACTTCTCTCCAGTGGATTTTCTAGGAACACGACAATGAGAAATGTTTAATAACCTGTGGTCACCTTCACACAGCTAATTATCCTGCACTCATGTTCTGCTAATAAAAGATCTTGTCAGAAAAATGAAATTGGCATCCCGACTTCTTTTTTTTTCCTTTTTTTAGCTCATTTGAATTTGTCGATCATTGACCTACTTTTCTCTGGAAATTTGAAATAAACTGGAAAGTCTTAGTGCCAGTACTAATATTAGTACAGTAATTGTCAATCTGCAAAGCCCCCTTCATCTGTATGATCTCAATTTTAACCCTCACAATAACTCTAAAGAAGTAAATTGTATTTATTTATTTTATTTATTTTTTTGAGCTTACCAATTAGAAAACAAACTTAGAGAGAGGTTAAGGCATTTAGAACCAAATTCCCAATTCAAACCCAGCGTGCATGTGTTAAGATTAGACTCAACCACACTGACCCCATTTGAAAAAAAAAGCAGAAGACAAAGTAATATTCTTGAGCATTCTCATGATCCAAGAGGGCTGCTGGAGCACCAGCCATCTAGTCTGCCTCCCAGGCGTCAGAATGGAGGCAGGGATGAGGCGTCAGGGTGGAGTTATTTCCTTTTAAAAGTACTGTTCTAGAATATTACCATACTTCCGCTTGTATCCTGTCGATGAGGACTCTCTGATCCGGCCATATTTCGTTACAAGAGAGCCTTGGAAATGTAGCCAGGAAGAAATGTAGTCTTTTAGCAACAGGGCAGGTTCCTGAAATGGTGCTGTACCTGGATCTAGAAGAGAAGCAAGAACTTTAGCGCCCCGCCCCCCCATGTCCCCGACCAGGTGAGACAGACCGATGGCCATTTTTTATTGCTCCGCTCTGATTGGGAGCACAGCTGTCATCATCACACCAGAGGACCCGCGTACAGAACGCAAAGGCAGATCTCGCTGTCCTAACGAGTTTTCATGGCATTGGCGTGAGCTTCTTCGTGATGAGCAGGCAGCACGCTTCTCCGAGCCACAGCGACACGAGCGGGCTCTGGCTCTAATCCTGCCGCAGGTGGTCAGTCTGCGGAGACAGGAATGACCTTCAAGCTCTAGTGTAAATTCTCAGAGATGACTTGGTGTGTGCTCCCAGCAGATTTTTTTTTAATAGGTAGCTGCTAAAACCACATGCCTCCTTGGTGTTACCTCCTAGACTGTAAAAGAATGGCTTATGGGATTGTGGAGATTTATGGAATCATCTCCTTGGTCATTCTATCACCAATGGTCAAGGAACCCCCGGTGCCCGCTGTGGCCTCAGTGGAGAGGGTCTCCTGCTGTCACTTGTATTTCTGGAGAAAAACATGCAGGTCTCCCAAGTTCACGGGCAAGTCCTTGTGGCCGTGGAGCCCACATTCCACCCCAGTCCTGGTTCATGAGCACAGGGCACAGTAGCATGTTGTTACCTCAAGCCGCCAGGGACGAGGGAGTCCCCCTGCACGTGGCCCAGCACAGGGGCGCTGACAAGATGGCTGGTGGCTCTCTTTTATTTATTCATACTTGTTAAAGGAGCGCAAAACGGGGGAGCACCTCTGTGTTTGTGACAGGAGGCACTTTGTGTGTATCTGTGTACCTCCACAGCCTCTCCCGCGGTGTGTATCACTGTGGCCTCATGTGGCTTTCCTGGGGCCACAGGTCCACACAGGCCGTCTGACATGGCACCTTGCCCCGCTGCTTCTGTCCTGGCCACGTTGAGGCGACCACATCAGTCACGAGGTAGCGCTGCCCCTCTCCTCAGCGCGTCAGGAGAAACTTTACGGGGCTGCCTGCCCTGTCGCATGTTTTATTTCAGGCCCCAGATGTTCTGAGCCATAATTTAGTTGTCTTACTTCGTTAGCATTTTCGGCTGCATTTCTTTTCTTTTTTTTTTCTTTTTTTTTCCTTCTTTCAGCTTCGTCTTGGTCATTCTGTTGGAATTTGTCTAAATAGCTATGGTCCATCTACTTGGAAAAAAGACTTCCTTGTGGCAGCTGTGGTACTGAAATCTCTGTGTGAGATGATCTGACGTGCACTGCGGGACGTCCTGCACAAAACCTTCTCCGCAGTCCTGAATGAAGTACATACTTGGGGCAGTCTGTTTCCTTACCATCTTTGACGTGACCAGCCGTGTTTATTATGTCTGAAGACACAGTTCTCCTAATCGAAGGCGTGTGTTTCATTTTCGTAAGTCAGGTTGTCATGATTATAATACTTCTGTGAGCTGATCCTCTGTCCTTTGGGAAGGAGTTTCCGGCATCAGAAGACAGATGTCCATGAGGTTCCAGGTTAGAACATTTCCCCTCCACCCTGGCCTTTCCAGGGTGGTTGCTTCTACCAGTGACTATGTTACTGCCCATCAACAGTATATGGATATTGATTTAACCCTCCGTTTCAAGAACACATGGAAAGAATGTCTTGACACGAAGTGGCAGCTGGTATAAAGACATATATGTACACAAAGTCTTGCTCTTACTTCTTTTGTGATATTGTCTCTGCCCAGCAAGATTAGATGTTATCATTTAAAAATTGTTCTTGGGCGTGTGATATATGTGTGCATGTGTGTGTATACCTGTGTGCACATGCACTTGAATGTGCATACATGTGTGTGCATGTATGTACGTGTGTGCACATGTGTATGCATACATCTGTGCAAATGTATGCAATGCATGTTTGAGTGTGTGCATATGTGTGTGCATATCGTGTATGCTTCTGTGCATGGGTTTGTGTGCACACACGTGTGTGCTTGTGCATGTATATGGTGTGTGTGTGTGTGTACAGTGGAGTGGGCACTAGTGTGTCCTTTCCTGCTGAGGAAAGGAGGACATTCTTTGCTCTGATTCAGTTTGGGGACTTGGGCCAGGTAGAGGAATGGCTTTGTGTGTGCAGACGATTGGCTGCTGATAGCATGCCTTCTGGTGCCAGGTGTAGAGAGGAGTCAGCACACGGCTAGTGGGGTCCCATCGTGCGAGGTGGACCACACCGTGGACATTGGAGAGAAGGCAGCTAGCACTCACTGACCTCTGTGCCGGGCCCTGCTCTACTGTTCACGCTCGTGTAGCCCTCACCACCCCCACCCCCCGTGGCCTGATGGGATTCTGCGCAGGCCACACGTGTAGAGTGAGCTGCTCAGAGCAGAGGAGGCAGCGGAACTTAAATTGAGTCTGTCAGTCGTGGAGCATCCAAGTTGCAGGGTGCCATGGACACTTGTGTCCCGTGTGTCAGGGCATGACATGCCCCTAAAATGCAGTATGTGGGATCCTACCAATGGCTTTATGTGCTCTGGTGACACGTGTGCCTACATGAGAACATAACCAGGCACCAGTGTCGTGTCTCTGGCAGCGTCCCACAGGCTGGCGGGGTAAAGGAGAATGGACAGTCAGGTAGAGTCAGCCCTCAGGCGGGTAACTCCATCCGCAACAGGAAGACAGTATGTGGACCAACCAGCCAGTCGCCGTGACCACTATCCCTGCACACGTGATGCACGGGCCACCAGCAGTGACAGCGGAGCTCTGTTCTGTCCTTCAGAGGGGACAGCCGGGGACAGAAGGGGAGAGGGCATACGCAGAGGGAACAGAGCCCACCAGGACGTGACGTGCATCAGGATGGAAGGCTGAGGAGGAGACCGTAGGAGGGCAGCAGACTGAGCGTTGACAGTGGGGACACCAGGTGGCGCCTTGCAGAGGTCGAAGGAGTCGTCCAGAGCACGGACACATCATCTCACGTATCCTCACACCACCCCCACTTTACAGACGAGGGGCTCCCGCCAGCTGAAGGGAAGCCCCTCACTTGCTCAGGGTCAAGCAGCTGGTGGGGAGCAGAGACCCGGCCTCCCCCACATCTCCTGGCCCACGGTGTCTTTTCCTCGTCTGAGGTCCCCGCCCGTGGGCTCCTGCCAATGAAGCGGCTGTGTCCCGGGAATTTTCTTTCTTTTTTCTTTGATCCTTGTTTCCTTTTCTCTTTCTTTCTCAACCCCCCATAGCCCACTTCTCTGGAAGTGTTATAAGCTATGCCCCAGGCCCACACAGAGATGCCAGCTGTAGAAGGGAATGTGCCTTGAGTCGGACTTGCTTGTTCTGGTCGGTTCTGTTAGATCACTATTTCCGAAGTATGCTTTTTCAGAAGACAACATGTTCTGAGGCAGGACGGACTGTGTTGCATGTTGGGTCCCGAGTAGAAGGAGCTATATCATCAGCTCCTTGTTTGAAAATTCAGAATCTCAAGATGACGGCGTCAGTGCATGAAAACCAAGACAGGTCCTTGTCCACACGGCCCCCGTGGGACAGCCCGGGACACTCGTCCACCAGGCAGGAGGGCTGGCTGAGAACACAGGAAGACCTTTAGTCCCAGATGCTGCCTCAGGGCCCCCCCCAGACGACACAGGGAGGAGGCGCACGCGTGTGGGGCCGCAGCGGGGGCAGCGTAGCTTCTTGTGTCCACCCCGCTGTGGTACCAGGAACGAGTTAACACCCCATGGCGTGCGGAGAGAGAGCTCTCAGTGACTCATTCCCGAGGAATTCTGATCTGGAGCAGCCCAGAGACTGAACACGTGGGCGGCGACCCAGACATCAGAACGTGGGCCCTCTGTCCTCACAACCGGCGTGGTTTGTTCCGCGTTGAACTTCGTGCGTTTGTTGTTACAAGTGTGAATCACCCCCCCACCCCCCATGGAGACATCCCAGCACCTTCCCCGTATATTTTCTAGCACGGAAGCAGATGAGGGAGAAGAGGCTCACACGGAACTCACACCTGCCACTCTGGACACGGAAGCAGCACGCGAGACCGTCGCAGAAACCACAGGGCGTTTACGCAGAACAGGGTTTCACACAAAGGCCTCGGTTGTCGTCTCAGAACACGTGTATTCACTGCATCTTCTGAGGAAGAGGGTGGGGTTTTTGTTTGTTGTTTTTTTTTTTTTCCTGTCTTTTCCCATGTGCATCATTCAGCTTTTTGTCACACAAGGGGGTGGTTAGCCCACCTTTAGTCCCCTTTTGAATTTTGATATCAGAAGGGACATGAAAAGGGAAAAATAGCGAGCATTTAATTCACCCCACCGTGGATGAGGGGCTCCCCAGGACACGGGCCGAGAGCCCTGCCGGCTGTATGTAGTTGAACAGACAGCGCTGAGATGTCATCCCCGGCCGCCCAGCCCCCCGCTAGTCAGTGACGGGGACAGGACTTCAGTGCAGCTTTCACATCCTCCCCAGGCGCCGAGAGCCCGCCCGATTCTAACTCCCAACCCTGGAAGCCAGAGACAGAGAAGAGCATCACCGTCATCACACAGTGGCCTACAGAGTCACCCAGCCCCCAGCCTCCCGGGGACCTTGTCATCAAAACTGCAGACCTGCCCCTAGCATCCGCTGTGTCCCTGTGGGGGTTGGCACGCCCCCTCACGTGTTTCTGAAGTGGGACGTGTCTGTGGAAGCCCAGGCTGATTTCAGCCCCTCTGGGCCAATTCGTAAGGCAGCGGACCTGCGGGACCCCTTGCTGGGGACTGTCTCCGGGGTGAGGCGCGCTCGTGGGGGTGAGATGATACGGAAGTCCCTGGTGGAGCACGAGGACTTTCTAGAGGAGAAACCGAGTCCGCATCTGTTCCCGGGCTGCCCACCTGCCCTTCCTGTTAGAGACGCCTGGTTCCCCAGCAACCGAGACATCGCCCCGCCTGTGCTGTGGACAGATGCAGGTCCGCCCCGGATCTCGGAGCTCGAGGGAGGCAGACAGAGGACATTGCTCTCGCAGGGACTCGCCCGTCTCCGCGGGAGCCTCCTGCCCCGGTGCCTTGGCCTCCGCCTGGGGCTGTTTCCTCTGCGAGTGACTGGGGCAGGCCTGTCTTCCTGCCGGACTGGCCTTTCTGCACCTGCGGGTGCACCGAGCTCCAGGCCATGGCAGGAAGTGTACCCATTGCCAAGGCTGCAGCATGGCTGTGTGCACTGGCCCGGACCAGCAAGGTCCGGTTCGGGAAGGCCGGCCGAAGGGCACCTCCTGTTTCCTGGAGCGCCCGGCTTTCCCAAGAGGGGCTCCCCTCCAGGTCCCAGACCCCCGCCCCCAACCTCTGTCTCCCCATGCCCTGGAAACCTGCAGGATTTGGAACACGCCCACCACGTCTTCAGCCGCAGGGCTCAGTGCTCGTCGCTTTCTTCTTCAGGGTGGACACAGCTCTGACCAGCTACTGCCTGATAACATACGAGTGGTTTTTTTGCTTAGTGGCCAAAGGAAGAGGGGATTTTCTTGCAGCTGAATTGAGAACTTGATATCCTTGTTGCCCTGCAGACGGTGTGCATTTGGGTACATGTGAATCTGTGTGTATATGTGAGCCTGTGTGCGTGTGTCTGTCTCTGTGCATGTGTTTTGCAAGCATGCATGAGTGTGTGTGTGTGTGGGGGTGTTGCGTGCATGTGTGTGTGTGGGGGGGTGTTGCGTGCATGTGTGTGTGGGGGGGGTTGCGTGCATGTGCGTGTGTGGGGGGTGTTGCGTGCATGTGTGTGTGGGGGGGGGTGTTGCGTGCATGTGTGGGGGGGTGTTGCGTGCATGTGTGTGTGTGGGGGGGGTTGCGTGCATGTGTGTGTGTTGGGCGCGGTGCTGTCGGGCCTTCCCTGCCTCCTCCTCTGTCCTGGTAGCCGACGTCCTGAGCCGCACCAGAGGGGACGGCTGCCTCTCCCCAGAGACAGACCTCCAGAGATCAGTGCTCCTGCCCGCCCTGTGCCCTCTGTCTGGGAGGCTCTCTTGTCTGTCCGTTTGTTGTCCGCATAGGGCGTTTGTTTGCCTGGAATGTGCAACTCTCTACACTTGACAACTGCTACAGTCTTTCTGCCTTTTCTCTTAAATGGCTTTTCTAAAGCCCCAAGAGACCCTTAAAAAAAAGAAAGAATGCAAATGGCAATTGTGCTGGAAGCCGAAATGAACAGCACTGGGAATCATGGGATCCTTGGCCCCCTGGGGACAAACTCTTCTTTATTTTGGGTGATATTTCTTCTCCGGCACACGTACTACACCTCTGCTAAACACCGCTCATGTGACACAGTGCTGCTCGCAGGCAATCCGAGCAGAAGCTGAAAGTCAAGCCGTCAGCGGGCAGGGCCAGGCATTGTTAACAGCAGCCGTTAAGGCTGGAGGGAAAATCACCGCCTGCCCCCGCTGGCCTGTCTGAGAGCTGGGGCTGGGCTTCTGGCCCGAGGTGGAGGGTTGGGTGGAAAGGAAGGGGGTGCGCTGCAGAAACCCGAGCTCTGGCTGAGCAAGGCAAGGGAGCGCTGAGTTCCTGTGTGGGCCCCAACCCCGGGATAGAACCCCACTGGTCCCTGTGTCTCCTCCTCGTGTCCCGTGATCACTTGACCCAAAGATCAGCTGCATGGTCCGTTCTAGGGACAAGAGGAGGGTCCTCAGGAAGGTGGGTGGGCATGGCACTGGCAAATTCTGCCGAGTGCCCCAGCATGGGGTACAACTTGTAACAGGCTTGCAGACCGAGGCTGCACCATTAGACCTGGGGGTTCAGTGACACGGTGGTTATTTATGATTTTTTTTCTTGTAAAGCATGAATTTTAAATCCTTTCATACGTTTTAAATCCTAGCCCAAGATGCAAACGTGTTTACCCCTGTCTGTCAACGCCTGCTTGTGTGCGGGGCCAAGGGAGGTGTCGGCGAGGGGAGTGGACATGAGGGGCTCTGTGGGTGTGAGGATGGAGCACACAGCAGGTTTGGGAGGCAGAGGCAGGGGCTCACTCAGCAGGTGGTGCTGACTCACAGGGGTGCACAGACTGTTGATGGCAGGGTCACGTGGCGATCTGGAATACGGCAGGAGAAACAGGACGTGTGGCTCGGAGTGCAGCCGCCGGACAGCGCTGCCCACCCGCCCCTGCCTGCCTTACACCCCCGTGGGCCAGTGTCGGGGGACAGCCCCGCACTCTCCCTGGGTGGAGAGATTGGCGCAGAGCGAGCTGCTGCATGGACTTGGAGAGCCTCGCTGGCCGGCCCCCACAGTGACCTTGGCGCTGGCTGGCAGGCTGGGCCGTGCCGGCAGCACTCAGCCTCCGGGCAGCCCGCGTGCACCCCGGCTCGGTACAGGGCATGCGCCCGCTGACTCAGACCGGTGAGGGGTTTGATGCTTGGTGTCCGGTTTCTCAGAGGTGACCACATCCAGTCTGGGCTCCAGCCCTAAGCTGTCCCTTGGCTTCCAAAACTAAAGGTCAGCTCAGCGCAGCTCCTCAGCGAAGGGGTGCTCCGCAGGGCCTGGTGCACTCCTGCGGCGACTTTGTTCCCGGGAGCGGCGGCTCCCAGACCCTTGGTCTCGGCAGCACAGTCTTGAATCCTAGAGTTATCATGGTGGCACATTGGGTGAATTTTAACTTCCTCAAAGGGTCCGCAACACCACGTCCCTCATGAACAGAGCACATTTCTTCCCCTCATGCTGTGACCCCAGTCTGACCTTCGGCTCTGGGTGGATGGTCTGGATGAACGCTGACAGGCAGAGCAGGCTGGCCCACGTTGCCCAGCACCCTGCCGACGGACATGGTGGCACGCCGTGTCCCCTGCCGATGGACATGGTGGCACGCCGTGTCCCCTGGTGACGGACATGGTGACACGCCGTGTCCCCTGCCGACGGACATGGTGGCACGCCGTGTCCCCTGGTGACGGACATGGTGGCACGCCGTGTCCCCTGGTGACGGACATGGGGGCACGCCGTGTCCCCTGCCGACGGACATGGTGGCACGCGTGTCTTCTGCGTCCTAGCAGTTACATGGTGGTCTGTTCCATTGTGATAAAAATCAGTTCTGTGCGCTCATCAGTTGTTTGAGAGTCTGATGGTTTGGGGTGTCAGGGTTTCCTGCCGAGCCCGTGGAGTTAAAGGTCTTCGCTGTGGGTTCCCACGCGCTGTGATGAGTGTGAGCAGTGCTTTTGGGTTTTGTGTCTTAAGGACTGAGAGCGAGGGAAGGACGAGTCTGGGGTGGGGGGGCAGGTGGCTCGGGCCCGTCTTTTCAGAGCCCTTACCTACACTCACGTCCGCCGCACACAGCTCCTTTCTCCACTTGGATTACCTCCAGAGGGGATTCCCGGTGTCACCTGGGACTGTATTTGGAAGGATCAGGAGTTGGAAGGACATTGAAATCGCAGGTGTGGGAGAGGATTCCGTGAGGGGAGGCCTGACTGAGGAGAAGGGGCGTGGCAGGGGCCCCGCAGCAGTGGGCAGGTGAGCGGCGTTCATGTGGGGCATCGGCCTCCAGAGGGGCAGGTCCCAGGGAGCTGGGAAGGATGTTCCTGTGTCCCCCACAACCGTGGGGCAGCCTGCCGAAATGTGAGCAAGAGATGGGGATCGATGGCTAGGTAGCTGAGGAACCCCGGAGGGGCTGGTCGTGTCATTAGAAGAGGAGGCTGATGGGTCCTTGACCCGTTTTCACATGGCGGGGCCGTGCCGAGGCTGGTGGGCTCGTCACAAACCCAAGGCAGAACAAGAATAAACCTAAGACATTTCCCGTTTCAGGCACACACGGTGCTGGGTCCTCTGAGGGGCTGAAACATCCACAAGCCGTGTTGTGTCCTCAGCTGGGGTTTGCTAAGTGGGGCCCTTTCCCCAGGCTGGGCTCCCAGGTGAGGTGACAAGTCTCTCCGCTCTGGTGTGAGCTGGTTTGTCATCTTCCAGGTGAGAGTGGGATTCCTAGGGTCATTGACTTGAATTTCCAAGGCTGGGTACAAATTCCCTGGTGATGTCCACATCCTCTGTGTCTCCTGGGCCCCGTGGCGGTGCACCGGCAGGCCGTGGCTGTCCCCATGGGCAGAGACCATGGGCTCTGTGCCACAGACACTGCCGAGCTCATTGCTGTGGCCTGTGGAGGAGGATGTCACCCTGGGTTATGACCCAGGGGATCATTTTGTTTTTAATGGAACTGAAAAATGTGTTCCAATGCAATGACGTCAAGACTTTCCGAGGACCAGAAGGAGCAGACTTTTCTCGGACAAGACCTGCATTTCCCCGTCTCACGGTGGCCGTCTGCCAGGGCGGTCCCCACCGCAGGCATGTCTGGTCCCTCCCCGGAGGTGCCCAACTGCGCCGGTAACCGCAGCCCAGCAGGGGTGCACGGGGCTGTCCGCCAGCGCCCGTCGGGCCTTGATCACACTTCACGGCTGTAATTCACGCCCGCTAATCCCCGGCGAGGGGAGGCCTGCCCCATTAGATAAGCTGATTACCATCCGTGGTGTGTGCTCCATGCCCAGCGCGGCTGGTTCTGCGGGTCGTGGCTGGCTGCACCTGTGTGTCCTGGCCCCGAGGAGGCTCGCTCCGGGGTCCGGCTTGTCTGGTTTCAGCTCAGACCGGGAGGGTGAGAAGGGGGGATCTAGGTCCCCGCTGCTTTTCTCTCAGCCTCTGCACCAGCAGCTCCGTAATCACTTGTTCTCTATGGACGGAAGGGGCCACATCAGGTTCTAGGACCTGAGACGTGGACTCAGGAGTCTTGGCGGTCACCACATCCCAGAGCGCCCCCGGACGGCACATTCTGGTTGGGGAGGGCCAAGTGGGGGGGGGCACTGGGACGTCATTGAGCAGGGTGGACTCAGCATCCGCAGACTCGAGAGTCCCCACCCTCCCGGGGCAGGGAGGCTGCCGTGACCACTCAGTGCTTTCTCACAGTCAGAAAGCTTTCCTCAAAACCACAAAGCCTGAACCCCCCCTGGACCTTCTCCCCGGCACAGCCCGGGGCTGGCGGCTGTGGGCAGAGTCCCCAAGGATGAAGCGCGTGTGTGACCATTGTTGCCCATGTGATGTTGATGTGTGGGGTGCTGCTGTGCTCTCAGAATCCAGCTCCCCCACACTGAGCACAGAGAGTGGGGCGTCGTGCCCCCAGACACAGAGCCGAGCTCATGCTTCACGTCAGCTCTTCACCGTCAAGTCCCATGAGGGGCTGCCGTGTTTAATGGGGGAGGGTGGGGAGAACAGGTAGGTTCACGGGAGCACCTGTCCTGGCCACGGTGCCCCTCCACCAGAGTAAGGGCATTCTGGTCGTTGTCAGCACCCTTAGCTGTGATGGTATCACAGGCCAGGGCCCCGAGGAGAGCACTCCACACACACACACACACACACACACACACACACACACACACACACGTCACTGCTGTAACGATCTGTTTGCTTGTCTGCTTTTCTCCGGGAGGCACCGTTCCTTCAGGATGAGCATTGCCTTTTGTTCTTGTGCCCTCGTGCCCACACCCTGCCCGGTGCCCACACCCTGCCCGGTGCCCACACCCTGCCCAGTGTTCACACCCTGCCTGGTGCTCACACCCTGCCCAGTGTCACACCCTGCCCGGTGCCCACACCCTGCCCGGTGTTCACACCCTGCCCGGTGCCCACACCCTGCCCGGTGCCCACACCCTGCCCGGTGCTCACACCCTGCCCGGTGCCCACACCCTGCCCGGTGCCCACACCCTGCCCGGTGCCCACACCCTGCCCAGTGCTCACACCCTGCCCGGTGCCCACACCCTGCCCGGTGCTCACACCCTGCCTGGTGCCCCGTAAACATTCAAGGGATGAGGCTTCCGCTGTGATACATGAACAAACGAATGAATACATTTCATGAGAAGGGGCCGGCCCGAGACTGCACGTGTGAACTGTTAGATATTCCCTCTGCTTTCCTTTCCACGGGGCAGAGACACCTGGCCCCCAGGGACGTGCTGTCCCTTAGCTGTGAATGGACGGTCTGCCACAGCCAGGATAGGAACCCTGCGGGGCCAGGCACATGCTAGGAAGGACATGGTGGCTTGTGATTCCCGACGGGAGGATTCTTTTTTATCTCCCCGTTTATCTTCTGATTCTTTTTCCCTACCCTGTTTTCTTGGACCTAGTTCTTCTTCCCTCAAACTGCCTCCCTCCCTCCACCTTTCCAGGGGGACTCACTCATGCCTTCTGAGATCCGCCTGGTCCCCAAAAGGATGAATTGTAACCCCCCCCCCAGGAGATTTCTTTTCCTTCCGAACTTAAGTTATACACCCAGGAGCCACCCAGAGGTGTCGCCCATGAACGTGGAGCTGCAGAAGGTGACCCCGGCTCCCACAGCGTGGGTTTTCTGTCTCGTGCTGTGAGCAAGCCTATCTTCTTCTATGTGAGGGGACTGTGAGCCGATGGGATCCGTGTGCCCATCAGTGTGTGTGTGTGTGTGTGTGTGTGTGTGTGTGTGTGTGGCTTGAGCGTCTGAATCTCCCCATCTCCGCTGGACCCCAGGGTTGTATGTTCTGTGTTGTCTGCATGGGTGAGAGTGTGTGTGTTGTCACATGTGGGTCTCTCTTCCACATGGGGACCCAGATAATGCCAGGCTCTCACGAGAGTCGTTGTCCAGGAAAACCACGCCTGGAAGCTCACCTTACCTCTCTGAAATACCCTCGGGAGGTTTTGGAGTCAAACAGCGACTCCTCATGCTGTGTGCCTCCCCTTGCCCCAGACGCTAACCATGGAGCTCATCTCATCTCAGTGCTTCGCCCAGGATGGGACCAGGGATAGGACTGTTGTCGGTGGCGGGTCTAGGGTCCTCCAAGTGCAAAACTGCATCATCAGCGACAAGGCAGGGAGAAATGAAGAAAACCCCCACCTCTCGTTCTGGTCCTGCTTCTCTGCACCCTTCTCACTGAAGAACAGATAACTATCTCCTCTCCGGGGGCCGCCGCCCTCCTGATCGTGGGGGCCGGCATTGTTGGGATGTTTGTTCAAAGTAGAAATCTCGAGGTCTCGAGATTTGGGGTCTACACTTAAATCTGTAGGTCTACATCCAGGTCCGTTTCCCAGGGTCACCGCTACCCGAGGCAAGAGAAACACATGAACACGTTTGCGTCAGTCACGGAACCTTAGCCTTGGAGAGTCTTCTTGGATGTCCTCACGGTTCCATCCCGTGTCTGAGATACGGTTTGAGGCCAAGGAGAACGGGCTGACGGGATTTCATAACCTTTCTACTTCACAGTTTACGGGGAAGGCATGTATGTTATCATGTAGACGTGCCACCATCTTGGCACAGGGGCTAGTCTGCCCCTCCCCCCACTGGGAAACTCCCAAGCACCCGCTCACTTTCCTGTGAGCCCAGGCATCGTTCTGGGAGCAGATAGATGGAGGCAGCGAGGGGGCCCAGGGTTCCGATTTGCAAGTTAGGAACAGGCCGGAGTGTCTCCCGTGCTATACCAGACCTTAGAACCGAAGGCTCATGCCAGTGGCCCAGTGCCATTCACCACTGAGCAACAAGGATGCAGTACCTCCAACACCCTGGGAAGTGAAGGCCAGTTCTGCCTTTTCAAAAGTGGTTCTGCAGCTGAGCTTTCTGAGACTCGGCGTGTGGACCATTCTGTGGCTTTGGGTTTCCTGTAAAATGGAATGGGGCATAGCGCGTGGGAGCTGAGGCGCCATGAGTGCTGTGGGTAGTCTTCTGGGTTTAGCCTCATTCATGAGAGCAGGGGAATGAAATTCTGCAGAAGTCAGCCGAGTCACAGTCCATGTGGGCCTCCAGCCCGTGACCTTGGCCGGCAGCCGCGTCAGGCTCCAGGGTCCCGGGATCAGCCTATAATGTCCCCAGGGCCCTGGTCCTCGCTGCTACCAGCCTGACCCAGCTGGAGGCGCTGCGGTGCAGGGACAGCCCTGAGTAGGTCAGCTGCACACTGGTTGTGTGCCCACAGGCCCTGTGCCTCCCGGGGCCTCTGTTCCCTCATCTGAATATGGGGCCCACATGCCCCTTAGTGTCCGTGGGAGAATAAGAGGACATGAGCTCGTATTTGACATATTTTATTAAATGTTTATTTTATTGATTTTACAAGAGGAAGGGAGAGAACAGGACAGAGAGGGACAGGAACATCACTCTGTTCTTGTATGTTGCTCTGACTGGGGATTGAACCAGCAACCTCAGTGCTTTAGGATGATGCTCAAACCAGCTGAGCTATCCGGCCAGGGCAGTGTGTGTGTGTGTGTGTGTGTGTGTGTGTGTGTGTGTGTGTTGTTTTTTCTTAAGCTGAATATCCACACAAGAAAACAGCATTGTCCCCGCAGTTCTCCGAACTGTCTGTCCACACGTCTGTCAGTGTGACTGTGCTGTTAGCCCATGGTTCTCTCTTCCCCTTGATTCTTTAAACCTGTCTCACTCCTGGTACAGTCTCCCAGTGCAAACAGAGGCCCCAGCAGAGAGTGGAGAGCAGGTAAGTGTTTGCTGAACAAGCATTGACCGAGACAGCAGTCCGGGTTTGTGTCCAGAGGGCAGTGGGGTAAAGTCATGCAGGCCGGGAGCACGGGGCAGGTCGAGAGGTTTCATGTTAACTGAGCTGTAGGTGGGCTGTCACGAGCGTGAGTGGACCTGACCCGTCCGGCTGAGCCAGGCGGAAGTAAAGCGGGGTTGGCACCTGAGGTTGCCAAACGCCTGCCCATTCCCGCAGAGGCCTCTGCTGACGGGGGCACTGTGGGGGCCTCCTCTCTGTCTTGCGGGGGGCTTGGTGCCCTCATCCAAGGGATAGTATGTGAGGCAGAGGGTGTCGTTCCTCAGAGGGGACGTCCAGACACCCCTTCAGGTAAACCCAAAGAGCCCCAGTCAACAGGGCCCAGCCTCGGGGACAGGGTTCTTCAAAGGAAAAGGAAGATGGCGTGCCCTCTGTCTCTATGTCAGCCGCTGACGTGTTTAGCCAGCACCTCGTGGTGCTAAATGCTTCTTGATGGCCATGGTGAGCACTGCACGTCCCCACGGGGAGGGTGCCCCTGCGGCGGTCTCAGCGGGGCTCCACCTCCAGCCCCAGGAGCCCCTGTCCCTCCCCTCCGGAGCCCCTGACCTTGCCAGGGTGTGAATGGTGACATCCCGGCATCGAGTCCTAGCCCAGCCGCCCGCCTGGGGCAGCCCCACGTCCCCTCGCCGCCTGCCGGTCGGCTCTGCATACGCTGAGCACACGTTCTTTCCAATAAGCTGCGATCATGTATGGAAAGTCTGCTCCTTCAGAACATCCCCCGGAAACGTCCGCGGGCATTTGGGAAGCCCCGCTCAGGGTGTAATGTGAATGAGCTCGAGAAAAGTCGAGCCCACCGGCCCACCAGCTGTTTCTGTATTCAGGATTCCAGCCCCTTGGACGGCGTGGGGGTTGGGGGGTGGAAAGGGTGCGGGGGGGGGGGGGGGAAGGAAGACAGCGTAGGAACTCAGGGCACCCTGATCTTAGTCCCCGAGGGAAGGCCCAGAGGCCAAGGTAGAAAAGATTGGAAACAAGGTCTCCGTAGGCTCTTCCCCAAAGCAGAAATGGCGCGATTCCCTTAAGTGACCAAGGCAGGGCCCGTCCTGGTCCCGGGAGATGGCTCTGCTGTGTGCGGAGACCGGGAGACCAGAGACCGATGCTTTGCGATGGAGCTCTTAGCCTCAGAGGCCCTCCCCACTGCACGGGCACACCCCTGTGCCTGTCCAGCGTGTCTGCCCAGGGTGCCAGATCCACACACAGTCACATCCTGCCCGCACTTGCCCGCCCTGCCCACCGCGGCTTCATGCCTCCAGAGGCTGCCGGGAGCTCTGAGAAGCAGCACAGGTCCCCTGCGTCCCCTGCCACCTGTCTGCCGTGGTTCCTGCGCTCCTTGTCCCCAAGGAGGCCACGGTGACTCAGCGGCGAGGCATGGACCTGGAGTGTTGTTATTTTAATTAAAAAAATCTTTTTTTCCCATTGATTTGAAATGGAGGAGGAAGAAAGAAAGAGAAAGAGAAGCATCAACTCATGGCTCCACTTAGTTCTTCCACCTGGTTGTGAGCTTACTGATTGCTTCTTGTGCTCTGAGTAAGGATCAAACCCATGACTTTGGCGTGTGGGGATGATGCTCTACCCATTTAGCCACCGAGTCAGGGCGGCTTGGACTGGTTTTTGTGATGTGTGGTGATGGATTGTCCATGGCCGTCCCCGAGGGACCCCAGTGACCTCGTACGCACGTGTGTTTGAGGTGACTGGCTGGGTCACAGGTGTTGTCTGAAGCCATGCTGATTGGTATGTGTGCTGAAATGGACCTGGGGTGCCCTGAATAGACCCTGTGGGTGCCCTGTAGCCACGAACACCGTGGGTGCGCATGGCAGGTGACAGTGGCCTGAAGCCAGGGCATGGCTCACACATCACCCCTGCTCTTGTGTCTGCCTGAAGTCCACCTGGGCCTCCCGCAGGTCTAGGCAGGGCCCCCCTTCACACCTTCCTCATCACCAGAGGCAGCGGAGTGACCTTGGCTGATTTCCACATGGAGCTCCCGCAAGCCACCCACCCTGGCTTTCCCGGCCAAGGCTGCACTGACCACTCAGGACCCCTGCTCCCTCCCCCGGATGTCCCCAACCTTCCTCCAACCCCAGGCTTGCCTGGGCAGCACCGCAGAGAGGCCCCTCTAACAACCAGGGCTTTTTCTGTCTGTTCCAAACCTTCTGTTGTTGCAGGAAGAAATTCTCCCCAGTGGCTCCTCAGGTTTCTGTGTGACTTGACTCTCTAGTTATTAGATCTGCTTCTTTCTAATTTCCTCCATAACACTAACCACCGTGAAATCACTCCGCCTTCCAGAGTCCGTCCTCCCTTCCTCCTTCCCTCCTTCCCTTCTTTTCTTTCCGGCTTGTGTGAGCTTGGATTGGTTAAGCTGCCAAAAACAAAATAAAACAACAACCCTCCTCTAACCCCCAAAGAACTTAGCTTAAACAAAACTCAAGTTCATTTCTCTCTCACTGCCTTACAGTCCAGAAGCAGCCCTCTGGCTGGTCCCTGAGGTATGAGAACTTCTGTCTGGTTCCTCTCCCTCGGGTGGCTTCCATTCCCCAGGCCAAGTCGCTGTCCAGAGTGGCTGGTAGAGCCCCAGCCATTGCACTCACCTTCCAGCGAGCAGAAGGAGAGGGGGGCAAGAAAGGAAGTCCTTTGTCTGGACATTCCTAGGCATTTTCATGTCCAACTTCCACTCATTGATCACTCGCCAGAATTCTGTCGTAAGAGACATGACCACATCTAGCTGCAAGGGAAGCAAGGAAATGTCTCTCCTCCCGGTGGCTACGATTCCACCTAAAAATCAGGGCTCTGTGAGTCTGCGGAGACGGGTGTGTTGGAACCACCAACACACCAACAGATCAGCCTTTTCCTTCATCTTTGTGCTAACCCCTCCCGCAGGTCCCGGCAGGAGAGACACACCTTCTCCAGCTCAGATCTCTACATAAGTACCAGCAGAGTTCAAGTGCACATTGATATGAAATGATCAGTAGTGTCAGTGGTCACGGCCAGCGTGGGGTTCAGTGAGTCCTTCTTGCCTTGTTCACAGAAAATAGATGCCTGCCCTGTTCCTCCCACCGGCAACTTCATCCACAGGTTGAAAGGAACCGGGGTTCTAATGTGGTCAGAAGGGCCCATCAGAGGCACAGGGATGGAGTGAGCTGGGATGTTGCACCCCGCGCCCTGATTCCAGACCCCGCGTGTGACCCTGGCTGGAGTGTGTTTGCTGTTTCCCATCCGTGGCGTCCTCCTGTCTGTCCTTGGTCTGCGCTGCTCTGCCCAGGGGGCTCCTGTCAGGGTCGTGCGTTTCCATCGTGGAGGGGTGGGGGAGAGGACGCATACCCTAGCTGGGTGAGGCGGATGACTGGTCGTGGGGTATGTCTTCTGTGAGGGTGGAGGGGGCAAGGATCGTGGAGCATGCTAACGCTCAGTTCTCAACGTCTTCTGTAAGGAGCCCTCCCGGTCCTGACCATGTCGTGTTAAGAGCCCTGCCTTTAACTATTCTGTGGCTTTTAAAAAGCTGAAAGAGTTCTATGGGAACAAAAATGGTCTTCATTTCAAACTTAGTTGTGATGGAGTTTGTAAATACAGGCCAGAACATTCCCCTTGTCACTAGGAGCCAGGAAAACACTGTGGTCCCAAGACACGGAGGGTGGGGGTGGTGTCATGGGGTGACCGCATATGAGACAAGCGTCACCATGTCCACTCGTGTTTCAATTCTGAGTAGGGGGTGTCTCTGTGCCCGGGCAAGGTCCACGGGGCCATCTGCGTCCCACCCAGCAATCGACATGGAAACGTGTCCTCCAGCCTGGCTTTGAAGGGAGGCCTGACTCTCTTCTGGTCATAATTTATTTATTTTTTTAATGGAACTCTGAAAGCAGCCATTAGCGATGACTCCCAGGCAGGCTGGTCTGACACAAGGTGAGATTGCTTCCGAGCTAAGTGGTTCCCAGCAGGGTCTCCTGGCTTCCGGGACGGCACCTTCCCGGGTGAGCCCTGCCAGGTCGGAGGGGCCCAGACGCTTTCTGGCTTAGGAAGACACAGCCCCCGGGGGACCCTGTGTCAGGAGGAGGAGGTGTCTCAGGCTCCAGAGGGCGCAGGACTCCTCGCATGCTCTGGGGGCAGAGCGGGAAGGGACCAGAAGGAGGGAGAAGGCAGAGATGCAGAAGAACGATATTTGGACCCCCCACACACACATTGGCCCAGGTTCCCGGACTGCGATGATGTCACCAGGAGCATGCCTGGGGCTGCAGGTCCCTAATACACAGAGACAAAACTCCTAACTCCAAACCTGCCTTGCTTTTGTCTTCCTCCCAAGGGACCTTGATCAACAAGATTGATGTGTGTTTCACCAGCGATTGAAAACCTACCGGTGACCAAGCACTGTTGTGTGCTTTTCTAAAAACAACCTGGTGTCACCCTTAGTAAGAGCGAGGGTGCAGGGGCTCCTCTGGGCTGTTGGCTGATGAGGAGACCGAGCAGCAGGGAGGCAGGGCCCCACTTCGACGTCCCTGAGCTTTCGACGTCCCTGAGCTTCGGAAGGGCTGGGAGGCGGACAACACAGGGTGGCCTTCAACGCTGGCAGATTCCACGGACTCGGGCTGCTCATCTGACAAGGCCACCCCAGCCCGCTGCCGCATCCAAGTTCTCCCCTGAGGGGTGTGGGGGCGGGGCGGTCTCGGCTCAGGCGTGACTGTCTCTTCCATGCCGACCAGCAGTTTGGGTGGTGGAGAAACTCTGTCAAACACAGAACAGAACTTTCCCCTCAAACAGATGAGGGGCTGAGGACTAGGGGGTGGATACCAGGACAAGGTCTCAGGCCCCACCTGTGGTTCAGAAGAGTGGAATTATGTCGGTTACCTCTCGGGGAAGAAGGAGCCTGGTTTGTGATGTCCCTGTGCTCGTGGGAAGTGAGGAGCATGTAGGAAGGGCACGAGGGGTCTGCTCGTTGGGGTTTCTTGGTCGCCAGCCCCTCCTCTGACAACGGCAGGCACCCACCAGGCTCAGGGCAGCGGCGTGGAGGGTGGGCCGTCTTGGGGTCGTGGAAACCGGGCAGCGCCTGAGCCCACGCTGACTCGTCTTGGAAATCCAGGGGCCCCCTCGCTCTTGGCACCTTGTAGGTACTCGGTCAGCGGCTGTCCGTGAACCGAGACGCCTCAGTGGGCTCCTTTGCATCTGCAGCAATGTAAAGAAACTCAGAGGTCAGTAGGAACTTCTTTCCCTCCTTTCATTTCTGGTTGTCTTCTCACTACAGTGTCAGCCAAGACCTGGGCATCCAAGGAGTGTGTGTGTGTGTGTGTGTGTGTGTGTGGTCTGCACACGTGCATTCACACACACACACACACACACAATTGATTGCACACCCACCGAGCTACCACTGGTGAGCGTCAGAACCCTCGTGTTGTACACGGTCCCGGCTGGAGGGCCTGAGACCTAGGCTCTAGTCTTGGCTGTGCATGTTTGCTTTGCCTCTGTCTGTCACCTGTCTGCCCTGTGACTTGGGAAGATCACCTCACCTTTTCTACTGCGGTTCAGCTCAGTGCATGCACGTGCTTCGTGAACAAGTGAAAGGAGTAACTGCTATTTCAGGAGGCAGGCACGTTGCCCTTGTAAAAATACAGGGACACTGAATTTCCACCCCGGACATCTGTCCGGAACGCTAAGCGACCCCCGGGACCATGGCCAAGCAGGTGAGGCCCAGAGAGCTTCCCTCCCCCGGTCTCCTCCGGGTCATGGGCCGGGCGGCCTGGTTCGTGGACGGTGGGATGCCCGTGTGGAGGTTAAGCATGGGCCTTCACATCAAGCAGAGAGAGACTGGCCAGAGAGTAGGACACCCCCCTGGGGAGGTCACCTCACGACTTCTCCCGAACATCTGTCTGTCTGTTTCTGTCATCTCTGCCTGTCTCCTAGCCCAGGGTCAGGTCCCTGCACTGCTGTCTACTTCCGAGGACAACCCTCTCAGTGGGTCTGGCCTGCTCCCCACCTGTGGATGTGAAACCAGGCGGGGCAGCTAACCTGGGACTGGAAGCCACCAGCCTCCAGGCCCACCTGTCCTTGGTGAAGAAACAGTGCCCTCTAGTGGCCCCGCCGGGAGCTGCTCGGTACCTGTCACAGCCCCAGGCCAGGACAAAACCACGCACCCGCCCTCCTGCCCAGGGACCCCAATGCACCTTTGCGTAGGGGGTGCTTTCTCCTTGTGTGAAGAGAGCCACAGAGAGAACGGTGGGAACTCGAGCTGTGACAGTCCCCTTCGGGCCAGGGATGGCAGCCTACTGGCTGTGACCTCAGACACTTTTTTAAAGGGCGTCTGACAGTTTCTATAGAAACACTTCCCTGTCTGGACCGGTCTCTTACAGGAGCGAGTAGATGTGTGAGAAGGAAATTCCTCCTTTAAGGATTAGGACCCCAAAGGGTGAAGTCTCCTGTTGGGGACACCTGTGGGGCTCAAGCCCAGGACAGTGGTGTTAAGGTCTTCAGTAGCGGAGTGCGCAGACCAGATCCGCGTGCAGCGGCGTAAATGGGACTTCGCCCTTTAAAACCTGCTTCAGAGGAAGCGGCAGGGCTGGGAGCACGGGGGGCGGGGTGCATCAGGGACACGGGGACCTGATCAGATGTGATGGGTGCTGGATTAGGTAACCGCTCAGTCGGCTGAAATTGGATCTCGGAGGGGTGAGTGTTAACATCTCCGGTGTCCTGGCGAAGGCTCACTGGAGTCTTGCATGGTGCCCGGAGATAAAAAGGACCTTTTAAATAATCATTTTGTATCCCTGCTCGCCTGAGCGCTGGCTTCGCGCCGTAAATTGGTGGCACGGGTCCTGCTTAGACACATCGCCCTTGCCATTTATTTAACACCAGTAGGATTTTTTTTTTTTAAACTGGCTAGCTGACCGGTTTCTGTATCAGAGTCCTGCACCGTTTGTAGTGGGGCACAGATGTATGTGCCCTGGGCATCTGTGCTGCCCCACACCCACACGCACAGCCCTGGACCGTGGGGCCAGCCCCCCCCACCACCAGATCACAGAGGGGGTGTGAGGGCTCTCTCTCGTTCTCACTGTTTCCACACGTACAGTTTTCTCTCTGGCACACACTCTGAAGTATTTCATTTGAGCGGCTAACCTTTGTGGCACGGTGATTTCCTCATATTTTCATCGCGCCAATTTCTTACTATCCACATTTAGAAACCAATTATATTATGTTTTAGTGGCTCCTAATTTCTTCTTTAAAAGTTTTTATAGGATTCATAAAATTTATATAATCGAAGTGAAATGCAAACACATTTTAGGGTAGTTTTTTATTTTTAATTTTATTCCCCCTGCCCCCGACGAAATGGACCCTGCACACTTGAGAGGGAGAGGCATCCTCAGGGAGAGGCCACGCAGCCTGGGGCTGCCCTGATGCCCTGCGGCCGGCCGGCCGGCCAGGCGTCCCTCGGCGCCCTCTTCCAGCCGTGGAAATCCCCGTCCTTGTTTTGTTTAGAGTGAGTCCGGTGCCCAGACCAGGAGACTATCAATTAGGTCATGTGTGGAGCGCGTGCAGAACTGTGCCTCCCGGTGATGGGGGAAAGGGGGAAAGGGACGGTGGGGACGGGGGCCACCGAGAGGCCTGGAGGGGCGGCATTCTCAGGTGTGGGGCACGTGGGCGCTGGGCTGGCGACAGAGACCTAGTTGCTGCCAGCGTTGCTGCGTGTGGGCGAGGGGCTTATTCACGGCAGGTTGTGCGCCGCAGTGAAGGGACCATCTACCCAGCTCCTCTGCAGATTCACTAAATGCTCGACCCCCCTCGGTCCAAACCCCACGTCCCCCGATGGTCACTGTGTTCTCATAAAAGGTGTCCATCGCCTTGATGGGAGCCGTCTGATCCCGGGACCCTGGCTTCTCCGAGCCCCTGATACAGCTTGTCCAGGGGCTCCACTGTGCTGCTGGCAGGGTAGGGTCTGGTCCCCTGGGACCATGGCTTCTCTGAGCCCCTGATACAGCTTGTCCAGGGGCTCCACCGTGCTGCCGGCCGGGTGGGGTCTGGGCCCCCAGGACCCTGGCTTCTCTGTGCCCCTGATACAGCTTGTCCAGGGGCTCCACCGTGCTGCCAGCAGGGTAGGGTCTGGGCCCCCGGGATGCTGGGACCCGCCGGTAGGGGCACACGCCCTGCTCCTGTTCGCCCCATCGTCCCCTGGTGCAGACCCCGCCCCACTCTCCCCTCAGCCAGCGGAGAGTTCTAAGACTTCATCCACGTGCGCTGGACTTCACCGACTTCTGATGTTTCAGAAATGAAAATTCAGTCTGATCAAACATTGTGAAGTCAGAGCCACCAACTCACCGAAACCCAGAATTAGAATTGGGGGAAGGAAACGCTTTCCCTCCAATTAAAAGTTGGCCATTTGGGGCTGACAGGGAAAAGGATGCTGTTCCCATGAACTTTTTGTCATCATGAAGTTTCTCTAATTTACATAACATGAAATTCACCTTTGTAACTGTTTTCAAGGGCACAGCTCAGTGTGACATTAAGTACATTCCTATTGCCCCACGGCCGCCACCGCCGTCCACAGAACCCTTTCAGGTCTCCCCAGTACGCATCTCTGCCCCAGGAAACCCGCACGGCCTGCCCCGCCCGGGCCCCACCGGCCCCCTTCCTGCCCCTGCGGACCCTGTGCCCTCGCCGAGTGGCCTGGGTTCATTTCTGGGACAGACCAGCCCCCTCACACTTTCTCCACTGGCATCCCTGCCTCCTCCCGCCCATGACCCGCTCCTCAGGGACTGCGTCGCAGGTGGTCTGCAGGGACACTCGCTTCGCCCGGTGACCCTGTTGCTGTTGGGAGTTGTCATTTTCTCCACCCGGTCCCTCTGACCACGCCCCCTTCTCTGTGTTCCTGCAGTTCTGAGCATCCGGGGCGCCCAGGAGGAGGAGCCGACCGACCCCCAGCTGATGAGACTGGACAACATGCTGTTGGCGGAGGGGGTGGCGGGCCCCGAGAAGGGCGGTGGCTCGGCGGCAGCGGCCGCAGCGGCGGCGGCTTCTGGAGGGGCCGGTTCAGACAACTCCGTGGAGCACTCGGACTACAGAGCCAAACTGTCGCAGATCAGACAGATCTACCACACGGAGCTGGAGAAGTATGAGCAGGTAACCACCGCCACCCCCCCCCCCGAGGGTCTGGAAAGGGTGGGGGAAGCGTAGAACTTGACCTTGGCATCCCTGGCTCTCCACAGACTCGGTCCACGGGGAGTCGGGGTGGCCACCTTCCTCTGGGGAAAGGGTGGCGGGTCTCAGGACTACTGGCGTCCAGCAGACCTGGATTCCAGTGCTGACAGTCTGCCGGGGCCCTGGGGGGCCCGGGGGGGCCCAGCAATCCCTGTACACTGCCCAAAAGCTCGTGGGTTGTGGCTCAGAGCTGTGGGCTGGAGTGGAGGACATTACAGAACTGTAAAGTCATAGAAGGAAAGGGCAGGAAAAGGCTTTATACGGCCAAGCAAGGTCCTCTAGTTATAGCAGAGCGCCTGTCACTGGGACCTCCCCTCCACACACTCGCACACTCACATACACACACACACACATACACACACTCACACGTCTGTCTCACGCTGTTGTCTGTGGCTGGCAGGGACGATACCCCGTTTTTAGAGTCCCCGAGCACCAGCCGTCCGTCACTGACTTGATGGACCCGTGTGTTCTCTCGCCTTTTGGAGGCACCCCGGCCCGAGGTCGATAGGGGACTGACTCCCACTGGAGGTCAGGCCTCTGGCTGTGTTCCCTCCCAAGTCACCCAGGAAGAGGGAGGACGAGCAGACGGTGGAAGGCCATCTCGTCCACCTGTGGCCATCTGCCATTAGAAGGCAAAATGCAAACTTAATAGACAATTTAAATTTTAAAATAGAAATAGACTTTAAATTTTAACGTGAAGAAAGTTCCATTATTGTTCTTCTCTCTGCCTTTGAAATGGATTTCTACAAAATCCCTTCTTTTATGAGATAAAAAAAAATTGCTGTGATGCTTGAGGCCAGAGAGGGTGAAATCCAGCTGTCGGACGGGGGGGAAGGGGGCGGACAGGCTGGTGTAAGAACCTGGGTGGCGCCACCCCCACCTCCTTGGGAAGGAACAGACATCCTTGTGAATGGGGCTGCTGGCCCCTGAGGGAGACGGGGCGGCCTGTTCTCCTGTGGACGCCTCTCACGGGCGTGCACCTGCCCCGGGGGACAGAGGCCTTGGGAGCTGGGAACTGGGCACGTCAGGAGGGACTCCATCAGCACAGAGCACATCACCTGCGTGTGGTAGGGATGGTGGTGCAGGGCCATTGCCCTTAGAAAGCACCGAGGAAGCCCTGCCTCGTCCTGTGGGCGTGTTCCGGGTGAGAGCCGCACCCTGCTGATGCTCGGAGTGCTGAATCACTGACTGCTCTCAGCTGTGATGTTAGTTATGGTACACCGCAGATTCTAGGGAGCCTACACCATTACACTTCTGCCCGTGTGTGTGCACACAGGACAGGCATCCCATGCTGCTGTAAACCACCCTGAGGAGTCCTCTGCACCCCCCCCCCCAAAATAAGAAAACAGCCAGTTTCACCCAAGGTTACTAAATCAAGTAGGATCTGGAGACTTCCATTAGAGAGAAAGGAGGGAAATTGTCTTACTCATCAGATGGGGTGGGGGATCACTTTGTCTGCAGACCCTCCCAGTAGCTAAGGACGGGGGGGGGGGCACGTCTGATGGGTAAAACCACGGGGGCGGGTACCGGGCACTAGTGCACACGCTGAGTTTGAAACATGGTGCCGCCATGGCCTTGCAGGGTCCTCCGGGCGTCTGTAAACTGTGCGGCCGGGACACGGACGAACTGAGTCTCCCAGGCGGATCTGGATGGGGGCGGGTGGTTCAGCCCAGCGACAGCTCCCGCTGAGCCTGGCGTCACATGTGGTCGGAAGAGTTCAGGGAAGAAGGTGTCCGAGCAGAGCGGGTGTGAGCTCAGACTCCGGGACCTCAAGCAAGGCTGTCTTGCTCCCAGACACGACCCTGCACTGGCCCCAGGGACAGGGCCTTCTGGAAACCCCTCTGCTCCCTGCGGGCTGCTGCGGCGATGGCCCTGGGAAGGGACTGTCTTCAGGCTGGTCCCCGGAGTCCCCTCCGTGCCAGACACCCCCAGCCTGTGGGAGTCCTAACCCATTGTCCCCGGCTCTCAGGAGGGCAGCCCCGCCGTGCAGGGCAGAGCCTGGGAGGGGCGGGGGCAGTTAGGTCTGCAGAGATCTGGGTCGTGATGTTCTGTCTGCCGGACGTGGACTTGGAACGCTGTGCGCTGTGCGCTGTGGGCTGCGTGTCCCAAGCAGCTGGCTAGCAGCTGTCTCACTGCCCCTCAGCGGTGTGCGAAGGATTCTGCTGTCTGTTTACAGCCAAGCGGGAGGGGCCCTGGATAAAGTGCCCCAAATACCATCAGATAGCGGGAGTCTTTTCATTCTCAGCAACGAGCACGTTATTCTTAGCCGAGCACTGTGCCACGCAGTGGGGGGCCGGCATGCTTGGCAATGCCTCCTTGTCCGGCTCCATGAGGTGGGCGCTGCAGATAGCCCGCTGAGATGCTTGCTGCACCCTGACCCCCCAACCCCCCAAGCCTCCTGGAATCCCAGCCAGCTCCCTGCTAGGGTTTACTTCCCTCCCTCTGTCCAGCTGGGGTGGGGGTGGTTCAGAGGAGAAGCCGCGTAATTCAGACTTGGGTTTCTATGGTAACTTCTAGGGGAGAGCAGAATGCTACGTGGACCCGGCTGTCCATGGGTTGGTCCTCAGCGTGTGCCTACGGAGTAGAAAGAAGGGACCTGTGAACCCCTGTATTTTTACCGAGAGGGAAACGGAGGCCTGGAGACGTTGACCCAGTCATATCATGGTGGGTTCTGAGTGTCATCCATGTTTTGAAGAGATGATGACACGTGTTTATGTGGCCAGATATCCAATAGCTCAGTGATTGCTCACCGTGGGCTTTGAGGTGGACGTTGTCACCCCATGTCACTGTCAGGGAAGGTGAGGCACAGAGAGATAGGTAACTCCTGAAGGTCCCACCACAGAGCGAGTCCCAGAGGTGGCCCGTGCTCTTCCGTGGCCCCACCCGCTATGTTCCCGGGGCTTAGAAACGGTCCCCCGTGGAGACGCAGCCCAGTGGATGCGTCTGCCTGCATAATTTGGGCCAACCAGACCTCGAAGGATGTCTCAGAGAAGGAACAATATGCATGTCACCTTCACCGCATCATTGACACGTAGGGAGGGCTTCGTGCTGCAAAAATGCACGTCTGTTGTCCAGGTTAGGTGGGACCCTCTGCGTCCTAAGCTCTGGGATTCTCAAGGCAGCCTCACCTTTTCTGTTACAAGTTGAGTCCACGTTGACAATGTCACCGAGAGTTCACCTGTGACTTAGATCCTCTATTGAATGCTGAGCTAAGAAAACAGGTTGCTGTTGGCAACCACAGTAACTAAGAGAAAGGGCAGGCAGGGTGCCCCGAGGGGCAGGCTCAGGCTCTGGGCAAGGACACAGCCCTGGCTGGACGGAGAGGGGAGTGTGGCTGCTTGCTGCTCTGTGGCTTTGGAAAGGGCCCTGCATCTCTCAGGGCCACAGATTTCCTAACTGTGACACTAGGAGCTGCGACAACACCCTCCAGCTCAACCCCGGAGCTGAGGGCATGTTGGGTACACCCTGAGAGCGTCCTTGTCTGCACGGCGAGCTCGTGACTCCTGTAAGTCCTGGGTCGAAGCCGTTTCTGTGAGGCCCCCAAGGATGGAGTCCCCTTGCACGGCAGACATCATGATTTCCTGGAAGGCCAGTGGGAGCAGAAATGGGTGGGTGGGCTCTTCTATTTGAGCATCAGGACTCTGGGTTTTGGTGTCAGAGGTCGGGGACAAGGCACCAGGTTTGGGCTTACTTGACCCCAAACTCTCCATGGCTTTGAACATCGGGTTGAACGGTTGCAGCATGAGCTTTATACCGAATTTGTGGTCTTGTATCTTACAATGGTAAAATCATGAAACAAAAAGAAGATTGGAAATATAATGAAGAATTTTCCTTTCTCTTAGAATCTACCTATGGCCACGAGTCAGCGTCCTGTGGGCTGAAAGGGACCCGCAGGCCCTCGCTTGGTCTGCGCCCCCAATTTGGCGGGATGCCACACACGAGCGCATTTTCGCTGCCCGCACACGTGGTCCGGGAACCTCCCCCGTCATGCATGTCCCTGTCTCGTGTCCCCCCCAGGCCTGCAATGAGTTCACCACCCACGTGATGAACCTGCTGCGTGAGCAGAGCCGGACCAGGCCCATCTCCCCGAAGGAGATCGAGCGCATGGTCAGCATCATCCACCGCAAGTTCAGCTCCATCCAGATGCAGCTCAAGCAGAGCACGTGCGAGGCCGTCATGATCCTGCGCTCCCGCTTCCTGGACGCACGGTGAGTGCCCCACCCCCAACCCGCCCCGGCTGGAGCCCACGGCCGCCCCTGCCTGCGGCCCGAGGGAGGCCCAGGTGTCAGGGCTGCGAGGCCAGAGCTGCAGGAGCTGTGGGCTGGGGCGGGCGGTGGTCATCCCAGCAGCCAGGATGACGTGCCCACAGGGACAGAACAGGCAGGACTCCGCCCTCCCACCTCCGGGGATGTCTGTAGGGCCTGGCATGTCGTGCTAGCACACAGGGTGGACACACGCTGCTCAGGAACAACTGGGAGCCGGGTCCTTCCCACGCCGATACAGGCCCATTGCGCCGTGCCATGCTGCGGGCTACCTTTCGGCAGAACAGAGGTGGATGAGCTATGGTCCCGGCACGTGGGAAGCAAAGAGTGCGGGGTGGTCTGCCCGGCCAGACTTCCACCTGGGGCTGGGGGTCCTGCCTGCAACGCTCCCGCACAGGCCTTCCTGTGAGCTCAGAGAGTTCGTGGGTGCAGAGTCCTTCAAGACAGACCGAGAGCAGAGGACCACGTTTGTTCTCAGTCCCCCTGCTCTCCAGACCAAAGGGTCTGGGCAGGGGGTCCCTGACTTTTGGCTGCGGGTTGTTATCCAGCTCAGATGGTGGTGCTGATCGCGCCCCGTCTGCTCTAGGAGAGCAGTCGGGTCGCTGATGGAGCGAATACCTCTCATCTCAGGGGCTGGCTGTGCCTCGTGGCCTCCCTTCCTCTTCCGTGAAACCAGGTTTCACTGGTTCTTAAGTCTGTTTCAGGACATAATCCCAATCGGCAACAGTTATTACAAAAACATTTGATGTGTCGAAGGCAGGGAGTTGTACTATCTCATGATCATAGTTTTTTTTGTATTTTTGTTTGGGTTTTTTTTTTTTTTTTGTATTTTTCCTAAGTTAGAAGCAGGGAGGCAGTCAGACAGACTACCGCATGCACCCGACCAGGATCCACCCGGCATGCCCACCAGGGGGCGATGCTCTGCCCATCTGGGGCGTTGCTCTGTTGCAGCCAGAGCCATTCTAGCGCCTGAGGCAAAGGCCATGGAGCCGTCCTCAGCGCCAGGGCCAACTTTGCTCCAATGGAGCCTTGGCTGTGGGTGGGGAAGAGAGAGACAGAGAGGAAGGAGAGGAGGAGGGGTGGAGAAGCAGATGGGTGCTTCTCCTGTGTGCCCTGGCCGGGAATCGAACCCAGGACTTCCACACGTTAGGCCCACGCTCTACTGCTGAGCTAACTGGCTAGGGCCTGATCACAGTTTTATCAGACACAGACTAGCTGCTCTCTGTGAAATATTCCACCCCTGGAATCGTGTGTTTTTCTCCCGGTTCCCCGCTGTGGTCTCCGCCGCCCACAGGCCTGGCATCTCCTCTGCTCCCTTTGGTTCAGTGTGCCCTGGGTGGAGTGTGGCAGAGGGACCTGCCAGCCGTATGTCTCCAGGCCTGTAGCCTTTCCAAGAGAAAGTAAAACTGAAGCTCGCTCCTCCCAGCTGGGTACGGCAAGGGAGGGGGAGTCAGAGTCCCCCCAGAGCAGCCCCTGTGCGCCCTGCACCCAGCCGGCTGCCAGCCTGTCTCCCTTGAGGCGGGCTGTTCTGCACGGTACAACATGTGAGTGACTAGTGGCCCGTCTTGGTCCCTCCCTGCCTGCAGTTGCCACTCAGCCATCCCCATGGCAACGCCCCTGGTTAAAATGCTGGGGTTGGTGTTTACGTTGGTAGATACTAGAAAAAAAAAAAAGTTGGTCCCAAATTGAGTTCTTTTCAGGAAAGGACTCGGGTGAGGGAGGAGCTGAGCCCTGTGCCATGGGTTCTGCGCCCGCCGCCGCGCGGCCGCCCCCAGTTCACGGCCAAACCCAAAGCTGGTTCCTTAAGGTCCACCAGTCTTCGCTCCGCTCATTCCACTCGGCACCGAAGGACAGTCCCTTCCCGCGAGGGCTTTTTCCCTGCTGGGGTTGCCGCCTCTGTCTTGCGGACCCTGAGCCAAGGTTCCAGATGAGAACAGCCACACACCCAGCGCCACTGTTCCCAGCATCTCTCCTGAGGGTGCATTTGGTGTCCGTGAAGGAGGAACCCCAGTGCCTCCCCCGTCCAGGGCTGCATAGACGGCTCTCTGAGCTCAAACACGGGGGCTTGCCGACCTCCTGACCGTGGAGCAGGCAACAGCCCTGCCCCCGGGCTGCAGTGGGGTAGCTGGCCGCACAGACCTTAGCGAGGGCGTCAGGCTCACTGCTGGCGTCCGCGCTGCTCTGCGTGCTGTGGACGGGCGGGGCCGCCTCAGTGCGAGAGTCCGTCGACGGCAAATAAAACGTGAGGGGGACTCGGTCCAGCAACAGGATTGGTGTTGGTGATGTACCCAGATATGCAGCCTCGCCGTGTGACACTCCAGGGTCAGCTCTCTGCTGTGCCCTCGCGTGACCACAGATCCAGCGACCGAAGCAGCGTGGTTGTCACCTCCCGGTTTCTGTTGTTGGGAGACTGCGTCCGCTGCCCCCGCCTCTCGAAGCTGGGGTCTGGCCGTGGTGTTGTCTGAGGCTCAGGCCCTCCTCCAGGCTCCTGCCAGGGTGGGCAGAATTCAGTTCCTGGTGACGGTGGGACTGAGGTCCCAGCTCCTGGGACCCAGCCACCCTCTGTCGGGGGCCCTCACGTGGCCAGCAGGAGAATCGTGCTGTGTGAAGCTTTAACCTACACCTCCCTTCCCAAGGCCTCAAATCCCCTGATTACAACGTAACTAGAGCAATGATAGCCCCTCATCATCACGGTCCCCACCGCTCTCAGGGAGGGGGAGGCCGTGCGTCCCGGGTGGGACCTCGCAGGCCTCCCTCGCTCTTCAGCTGAGCGCAGGCCGTTTTCGTTTCCTCGTCCTGACCTTGGCTTCCCCGTGCCAGAGAAAGGTAACTTCTGGCACACCTGTGTAAACTCCAAGGAGGCAGACAGCCCGGGCCTGGCAGAGAGGAGGGTCTTTGGGGTGGGGACGCCTGCGGTGTGGCTGGGTGCCCTGGTGCCGGCACAGGTGGGATTGGGGGAGTGGGCACCCGGGGCGGGGCGGGCCCCCTGGAAAACCTGCGCTGTCCCCGCGACCCTGTCGGAGTTGTCCTGTGAAGAGGCAGAAACCCTCCCCGCCGCTTAGGGAGGGACTGTAGGAATTTTTTCGCATGAATTCCCCAGCGGTGCTGCCAGGGTTCAAATTCTGGCAACAACCCTGACCGCCTCTGTGGACTCTGGGTAAAGCAGCCGGCCTCTCCTCCTCCTCTGAGACTCAGTTTTTGTGTCTGTAAACTGGGGATGATTTTACGCGCAGGCATCAATTAGGTAACATGGAAGGGAAACTTAGTATCGTGTTTGGGGCAAAGTAAGCACACAAGAATCCAGCTAAACATAATAAGGTCATTTCACCGTATATCATTATATAGATAATAATAGCTGTAATAATGACTATCATTGTTGACGTGACCCAAATTTTGGTGTAAGTTGAAGCACACCCTAGCCTAAGGCACTCACCTATCCTAACACAGTTTTAAAATCATAATCTAGAACAAAAACACAACTAAGCCACAGAAAAAGGAAAAGGACATATATACTGTATTGTACACTGTACTATAGTAACAAAAAATGACAAAAAGTGAGTGTAAAATAATTCCTTCCCTTTATTCCTATGGTTGGCTTGCACACTGGAAGGGGCATTGCAAGGTGGGAGAGAGGGACCCACTGGGAGGAGGAAGCTGGAGAGGCAGGAGAACCTGCAGAAGGTGCTGGAGATACTGGGTCAGGTGAATCAGGATTGCCTAAGGAACAGGCAGGAGACGCTGAGATGAGTCTACCTGCACGACAGGTGTTTCATCTCGAAAGGCAGAGCTGATGGAGAGGGTACAGGATCTGGTTGTAGGCCTCTCTACCTTCTTAAAGAATTCTTCCAGGCTAGTCTGGAGGGTTAATGACTTCTTCTCTTCCAAAATCTGTCTCAACACTCACGTCTCAATTTTTTAAAGTTTTTATGGGAGTAAGCGTCGTAAACTCAAAACATTGTATATCGAGACTGTCATAACCTGAGGATCCCTTGTATTGGAATGAATGAGTGAAGGAACATTTTGGCGAAGACAGTGGCCCCTGTCTGTGGGGATCTCACTAGGTAATGTGGGCCACAGAGAAAGCAGAGCTAGTTTGAGTGGAAGGGGAGGCCAGGTTAGGAGACGGTTTGAGTGACGTGCCCGGGGTTTGCAGCAGTCAGTGAGGCAGCAGTCTGTCAGGAGAGGGTTAGGGTTCGCGGGAGCAGCACCTATGGTACTTGGCAACATATGTCCCCATTGCCTGCCTGTCCCCCTACCAAATCACCCAGATTCGAAAAGTTTTGTCCCCAAAATGCTACATGTATCCGGTATTATTCAACCCACCTCCACATTTCTTAAATTCATAACCTACTAACTGACTCTCCAAGCACTTGACTGGCTTGGAGTCCCAGAGCTGATCACACTCCGAGACCAAAGAACCCAGGTCTCAGCTCCAGGAACCAGATCATCCGAAGTGTCGTGTTTTCACTAGGATTTTTAGAAACTCTGGAAAATCTCAACCCTGGGGTTTCACAGGCCCTAGACTGAGACAGCCACGGAAAGGGTGATAAGCATGTCCGTCACGTGCACAAGACCCTCTCGGGAGGACCGCCCAGCGCCCGGGGAGGCAAACGGGAACAGCTGTCTGCCTGTCCCAGACCACCCGCACATTCAGAGAGGCCGCCTTTGGGCTCAGGTGCAGGAGTCACAGAAAACACGCCGTCAAGTCAATGCAGACAGCTGGGCGAATGCGTGAGGGTCCCCCGGTCAGAACGGCCTTCGGGGTCCAGGCTCTCCGGCCCCAAACAACTGCCTTCTCCCGGCAGAGATGAAGCCAGAGGTTACATACCACCGGGCCGGGGACCGCGTCAGCCAAGGGCTTTCTCCCCAGATTCCCGTCGTGCGGGAGCTTTAAACACCTGCCTACATTTTAAGTTGGGCTTTTTTACCCAAATCTGCCCAGTCTCCAATGCTGGGTGACCCAGAAACGCAGCGTGAAGCGGGAGAGTGACTCCGTCTTGGCATATTCCGGACAGATGCGGCTCACACCTGCGGACAGATGGTGCTCACCGGTAAAATCAGGCACTTTATTGTGTTAATTAGTCCAAGCGGGACCCTGAAAACACCATATTTGCTGGATTTCCTGTCTAAGCAAGGTGATCTGCGCTTTCCGGCGGCTAAATTGGGAAATTCCACATCCTGGCCCAGCCAGGGAAGGACACCTTCTCCGTAAGGAAAAGCTCTCCGTAAAGTGAGAAAGGCAAACAGGTGAATAGAACTAATTTAAAGAGGGCGGCCCCACCTCCTCACGTGGGGGCAGGGGCAGCAGCATCCACAGTGAGTCGGGATCCTCATACTCGGCCATCCCCTGGAGGAGGAAGGAAAGGAATTCTCGCTTTACATGAGTTCAATTCACAGTTTTTATTCAAAACAGAAGAATGCTTTTATTCAAAAAGGGGTCTTTGCCTCAACCATCAAGATATTCAAGATGTCAGTGGTTGTTCTTAGCAGGAAAACACTGGTCGGAGGGTGGGGGGGTGGTCAAGCCGGCAGGGGTCACTTCTGTCCATTCCAGGCCCCTCTTCCCAGGTGCCCTTTTTAAAAATGTCGCATGCATGTACGTGTGGCTGGAGCAGAGAGAAAATGATAACTTACTCCGGACTTGGGGCCGAGTCGCTGTGGTCACCAGAGACTGTGTGGTTCCCCCGAAGGCACAAGGACCCGGCTGGTTTGCGCCCGGCGGATCCGAGTTGAGACGTGGGCTCCATAACCAACCCACAGAGGGACCTACACGCTCACTTCCTCATTGGGACGTGGGAGCGACCATCTCCATCTCACTAGTTGTGAAAACTGAGTAACTTGCAGTGATTGTCCGCGGGGTCGGGCCCAGCACCTGGAACCTGGCTGGAAGAGGCCCTGTCCCCTCTGCGTCCCAGCCCGGTCCCTGCAGTGAGCACAGTGTTGAGGGCCATCTCTCCCTCGCCCTCCTCACCCCTGAGGTCCGTGTGACGCCCCTCACTGTCAGCTGGCGAGACTGAGGCATGGAGAGGCATCCCAGGTCACCTGGCTGGGATTTGGTTAGTTTAGGAGTCAAGGCCGGGATGCTCTGAAACCTCACGCCCTTCCCCACAGTGTGCAGACCCGTGCGACCTTCCCCTGGGCCCAGGGCCGTACTCAGCAAGGGCGTTGGGTGCTGGTTGTGGCATCCAGCCCCCGTGTCACCCCCCAGTGAACCCCTTCTCTCCTGTTTGCGTACTTGGTGTGACCTCGTTTCTCTTGTCTTGTTTCCTTTCTCCCCGGCAGGCGGAAGAGACGGAACTTCAACAAGCAGGCGACGGAGATCCTGAATGAATATTTCTATTCCCATCTCAGCAACCCTTACCCCAGTGAGGAAGCCAAAGAGGAGTTAGCCAAGAAGTGTGGCATCACCGTGTCCCAGGTGAGGGCCCCCCACGTCTCCGCCGGCAGCCTGGTGGGGGACGGCCCCCTGGCGGGGGCTGGGAGGTTGCCGTGACCGAACCTCGCGCCCTGCCAGTTCAAGCCGCTAACGCCCTGAGGTGGCACGGTCAGCCCGTGGTGCGTGTAAGCAGGAGAGCTCAGGTGGGGGCCTGCAGCCTGGAGGGGGCCCGGCGGAAGCCCGAGACTGAGTGGGGTCATGAGCAAACAGGGCTCCGCTCCTCTCCGCTGACTGCCTGCCGCTTCAAACAGGGAAGGCTCTTCCGTGAACTTGGGGAGCTACCTGCGTCTCTCGTGTTGTCTCTCAAACACAGTTCCTTGGCCCGTGTTTTTGCTCAGCTGGGAACCGGGCTAGTCAGGGAATGGGGCTTTTAAACGGACGGGACTGAAATGCCTCCCTTACAGGCTCCCTGTAACCGAAGGTGGGCAGGGATTTTAACACATCACTGCTACTGCATCGGAATGGTTGCACAAAGTGTCCCTGAGCGCCCCCCCACCACACACACAAAGAGCTGTCACCATGACAGGTGCCCGTTGGTGTGAAGGACACAGGATATAAAACATTCCTGGATCCGAGTCCTCACCGTTAGTGTGGGGTAGAAAAGTAGGCAGCGCGTATACGGGTCTGCACCTCGTCTTCTCCAAGGGTCCATCCGAGCCCCTCAGGCTGGACCTCAAAGACCTCTGCCTGTCTCTGGTCGGGACCAGGGAGAGTGCTGAAGTCTCTCAGGGAGGGTTCTCCTCGGGATTGGGCCCCCTGCGGAGAGAGCCCCAGGTGTCCTGGCGTGTCCACAGAAGGGGCGTGGGGAGAGGAGGCCTCCTGAGGTGATCAGTCTCGCTCAGCCTTTTCCAGTCGCTTTGTACACGCTGAGCATCTGCTCTTTCTTCCTGACTCGAGTCCTGGCTTCTGTGACGCCCCGCCGGGTGCGATCCCGTCAACCTGTGGTCAGCCAAGCGGAAGTAGGCCTCGTCAGAACGCAGGCTCCGCACGGGGTATTTGCAAGGAAGATATTGCCAGGGGCTCCCCAGCAAGCCGGGGGCAGGAGGACGGGTTTACAGCAGGCTTCGCAGCTCCCTTCCAGAACGATGAGGTGGAGAGAATCCACTCCTTTCCAGCTCAGACCCCTCCCCCCTTAGATGCTCTGACCCAGCATTTCCAGTCATTTCCAGTCTTGACAACCCTGAGAAGCACAAGCCCAGTGGTCACACTCAGGCGGTCTGGGTCTCCGGCCATTCTTGTCCAGATTGAGACCCTTTGTCCACAAGAAAACAGAATTGGCGTGTTCTGCTATGTTTGCTGCACGTTTGAGGCGTGGCTCTAGCTGTGAACCGTATCGCTAAGTCACAATCGAATCGTCTGTGTTTTATCTGAATTCTAACTGTGGGATTCAGAATTCCAGATCCCTAGTGAGGACAGCACAAGCTCCCCCGGGGGCCAGGCTGTGTCGCATCTCTATCACAGATGGGACCCTGGTCTGCCCCCCGCAACCTCACTTTCTCCACGGGGAAGCCCAGGGTGCAAACAGTGTGTCCGCTAAGTGACTATCCACGTGCATGGCCCCTGTCCTTCCCCCACTCTCCCCAAAGCCGTGCCATCTCCTTCCCTGTCACATCACTCTTCCCAGCAGCAGCCAAGCTGGTCCACCGCTGCCCCCACGTCTGGGGTGGAGCGGGGGTGGGGGGCAGTGTGCTCTGAGGTCCCAGCCAGAGGTCAGCCGCGAGGTCTCAGAGAGCTCTTCCCTCTCGGATCTCAGCTGCCCCGTCTGCCAACCGCAGTTCCTTGGACCACATGATATGTTAAATCTCCATCTAGTTCCCAAACCTAGGGGATGCCATCAAACTGCCTTCCCAGTCTCCCTCCCTCCCTCCCTTCCTTCCTCTCTCTCTTCTGCCTCTTTAAATAAAAAAATTTTTTTTAAATCTACTTACTAATGAGTCCTCCCTCCTATGACTCAAAACAAAATTATGCTTATCTGGCCCTGGCCAGTGGCTCAGTGGTAGAGCATTGGCGCAGCATGTGGAAGTCCCGGGTTTGATTCCCAGTCAGGGCACGTAGAAACGACCATCTGCTTCTCCACCCTTCCCCCTCTCCTATCTCTCTGTCTCTCTCTTCCCCTCCCGCAGCCATGGCTCCACTGGAGCAAAGTTGGCCCGGGCACTGAGGATGGCTCCATGACTTCCACCTCAGGTGCTAGAATGGCTCCGGCCACAACGGAGCAACAGCCCCAGATGGACCGAGCATCACCCCTTAGTGGGCATTCCGGGTGGATCCCGGTCAGGTGCATGCAGGAGTCTGTCTCTCTGCCTCCCTGCTTCTCACTTTGGAAAAATACAAATATATATATATGTGCATCTACCAAAACCCCTCTGGAGTCCACCCACTGCACTGACCTCTCCTTGAGACTCTAAGCAGCCTTCCCTAGGCCCCAGTGCTGCTTAGGGGTCAGCTATAGAGGCAGCATTTGCAAGACCTGGGAGCTTGGCAGACGTGCCAATTCTGAGGCCTCGCCCAGCCCCGGGGACGGTGGAAAGAGGGGGCTCGGAGTCTGTTCTAACACACACTGCATGCACATGACTTTGGAAAGGGCCATTCCACCATGCTCTGCCTGATCTCCTCTGTTCACCGCTACAAACACACCACTAACCGAATACCTGGGCAGGACTTCTCCCCTGGAGACCAAGCTCACTCACCTTCCTCCTTTCTGGACTTTGCCCTGGCTCTGTCCATGGGCTCTGCAGATGTAGCACATCCCAAGTGTACATCAGAGTCTCCCCAGGGAACCTGGGGATCCCCCTGCATCACCCTGTGCCTGTAACCTGTGCTCCCAGGCGCCCAGCAAACCCTTAGTCCATGGTGCTGAACGGTGAGTTCATTAATGAGAACACCAGTTCTGCACATCGCCAGGGCGTGCGGTGTTCCCTGGCCAGCCAGGAATGCCCAAGCGGACCCAGCAGCTTCCCTCTCCTTCTGCTGTTCCCACTCAGAAGGGAACCGGCCCCAACCACGTCCCTCCTCCACCCTCATTCTTCTCCTGTTTATTTGCCTGTAGCTGGTTTAATCAGCCACCAAGCATGTCCCTCCCTCCCTCTCTGTCTGCTGTCCTCAAAGTCACAGACACCCTCAGTTATGGTTGACACACAGGGTAGTGAGAAGTTGAATCCAGGAAAACAAGAGTTTTTTGGGTGAAATCAGGTTCTTGGATGGACCCAGAAGTGCTTCCCCTTCTGGTTTGACTATTTCTCTGTCACACACACAGAGCATTTTCTTACCAAATGCCTGCCTCGTTGGTATTTCCTAATACCACCGAGGTGTGGTGTGATTTTCACGGCAAAGTCTTGGCACGCCTGCCATATTCTACGCCACATAGGATGGAGAGGGCTAGCTTGTGGGATTGTCCCGTTTGGCTAGTATATTCAAAGCCAGGTGTAGTTTGGGGAGAATTCCCTTTGTCTGCCACTGCTGCTGGGGTGCGTGCAGGTGTTGTGGGGGCTGCAGTAGACCCATGTTACACCCCCCCACACACCCTCCCCAGGTCCACAGTTTGTTGGGTAATTACATAAAAACTGCAGCATTTTAGCGCTCACCACATCTGGACCGTGGGCTGGACACGTCCCTCCCTGGGCAGGGACGCTTGCCGTTCACTGTCCCCATGAGCGTCGGGGCTGAGGGCTCGGTGTAAGGGGGCCCGGGGCCCAGAGTCACGCCAGGACCTCTGCGGGAGCCTGGAGAAGGAACTACATTAGCGGTTGCATGGAAGGGAGGCTTATTCTGTGTATCGGCTTCAACGGGGAAGCCTGGAATTCTCACAGCTCCTCCTCAGTGGATGCCGCAGGCTTTGCTCACACCGCGAAGTCAGCTCCGTGGGTGCTGAGGCCTAGGCCGCGTTCAAGGCACTGAACCCTGAAATGTTGGCCTGTACTCCACCGGTGTTGCCCTAGACTTCCGTGGATGCTTCAAGATCTGAGTGTTTCTATGGCCCAGGGCTCAGCGTTAGCCTTGATACGGCAGAGGAAATTCTTGCAGAAAACAACATTTTTTTTAATGCATTTTATTTTAGTATCTACTTAAGAGGTAAGAAAACTCAAAGGGCTCGTCCTGGACCTATAGGGTCCCAGTTTGCACGAGCCGGCTTCCACCTAGGGAAGTCTTTGCTGTCGGAGCTGTGCTCAGCCATGCTGTGTTCAGTGAGGGCCTCCCGTTTTATACGGGGGCTCCTCTCGAAGCTCTGACTACAGAGACCCTTTCATGGAGGTTGTGAGACCTTCACCAGATGGGACCGCCTACCCCCCCCCCACGGCAGCCCTCCCCTCACCCTCCGCACCTCGAGGCTGTTGGTGGAGGATGAATGTTAACGTGTTCTCTCTCTCTCTCTCTCTCTCTCTCTCGACTTCAACTACTCTAGGTATCAAACTGGTTTGGAAATAAGCGAATCCGGTACAAGAAGAACATAGGTAAATTTCAAGAGGAAGCCAATATTTATGCTGCCAAAACGGCTGTCACGGCCACCAATGTCTCAGCCCACGGAAGCCAAGCTAACTCACCCTCAACTCCCAACTCGGCTGGTTAGTTTTCTCTTTGATTTGGGGGGGGCATGGCGCTCCGTTTTCATCCATGCTGTTCCTGCAGCAGGGATTCCCCTGGAAGTCTCCCCGTTTCCCGATTTCTTCGGTGGCCAGTTTCCCCTTGTTTTCAAAGAGCGGCCTTACTCCCGCTGTTGGAAACATGGGCTTGCCCGGCGGTGAGCCCTGTGCGTCTGTTGAAGGAAAATGGGTTGGTTTCCACCAGGTAACCTCTAAGTTCCCCCTTCAGGGTTGCTCAGCTGAGGTCCCTGGGTGGGGTCCCAGCATTGGGTCTGTTTCTTGGGGAGTTTTTCCCTTGTCTGTGTCACACTGTCCCGTCACACAGTGTCCTTGGGCCATGGGTTCTACGTGTGAATAGTCAGTCGCTCCTCCCGCAAAAGACCTCACTGGTACGTGCGGTGCCGCACAGCCCGGCCAGGATGATTTCTACGCTTTCCACGGTCGTGGTTCTCTGCCGCTGGACGCTGTGGGTTTTCTTTATGAGAACTCCAGAGGAAATTGCCAGTCACTAATTCAGCCTATTCAGAAATGCACCTTCCCGTTCATAACCCCAGTTCTGTGCTGTGTTCCTCGTTTTAGAGACTGTTGCCTTGTGACGGTAATGCCAGAGTGGAGGCTAACCAAATGTGTTTTGCAGTGTGCACTATACCGTTAATTCCGAATCTCTCTTCGGGAGACAAACAGAGTCAATAATGCATAAAATAATAGCCTTCGTGTTTGTATGCTGTGGTAGGCATGTTGGTACCTTTTTTATTTTTTTAAGGGTAAAACCAGAAATATTTTCTTATTAAATTAAGTAAGTTTTGTCTCAGATTATGGTCATTTTCCCCATGGCTGGGGTGCACGGCAAAGAAAATTGATGCCTCCAATTTTAAAGGGTCACACGTTTCAATACATTAGCTCATAATACGGTTTAAAAAGTTTAATTTTCAATCTTTCTGGGGGTAGGCGGTGTGTTTGCCCACGAAAGCTTGTTTGTGACTAAAGTGAGTCTCCTTCCTACCCGTGGCAAGCGCTTCTATGAGCGTCTAGACGCACTGATTTGTTACGATCCAGTTTTTCCACGTCCGGGGCGGCCCCACCGTGACGTCCTTTTGTCTGAATGGGATCCGCTGGAGAGTGGCCAGGACCTATGAGCGTGGACATGGGGAGACCTGCAGAATTCCGTCCACTTCCGTTTCTCCTGGCACTCCAGGACAAAGAGTGGTGCTGAGCGTGACTGCCGCCAGAGGTTGTGCGTGTGTGTGTGCGTGTGCGTGTGTGTGTCTCCTCCTTTCCCCCTGGAGGCATACGTGACCGAGGATCCAGGCTGGCCGGTGAGGAGCCGGAGAGCTCCCCTCTCCTCCATCTGGCCCGTCATTAAACGCCTCGGGCCCCGCAGCCCTGGCGAGACAGACATTTTTCGCCTGTCTCCTCGGAAGAAGCGCAGCCCTGTCAGCATTAGCAGAAACGCACTCAACACTCCTGCAAAGGTGATCGTAATGCAAAACAGAGATCAGAATGACTTTTCCTGTCTCTGGTCTATCTGCACCGCAGATGGCCCAGCGTGATATATGGCTAGTCCCCGGGGACGGGCCCCGTGGACTCCTGTCATTACGACATCCGTATCATCATCTTCTTTCCTGAAGCGCTTAAAAAAAGAGAACAGTCAGCATTTTAACCCCCTCGCCCATGTTCAAAGAATCATGGTGGTTTCTTGGAACAGCACTCTATGGTGACAGTTTTCTAAGGCAGTGTTTTCTGGTGGCTGAAACTTCCCGTGAGCATTCCGAGCACGAAGCGCACAGTCGTGGAGAATCAGCGCCGAGCCCCCCAGCGGTCCCCAGGCTGTCGGGAGTGAGGTGCAGAGGGCCCCTCTGTGCGCGTGCTCCGGCGCAGAGAAAAAGGACATCATGTCGTCTGTGTGCCAGAAGCATGGACTCTTAAAAAATGTTTTTAAGCGGGAAAGTTGTGAAGAGGTTTCTCTTTTGCTCTTGACACAACCCCAATCATGGCACGGGTAGAGGGAGACCCTGAACCCATTCAGATCTTCCACGTTGGGTGTTTCTAACGTCGGGTATTATTAGCCCTTCAATCATTCCAAAGGGTGTGTGATAATGAAGTAGGTAGCAAGTTTGAAGTAAGAAGGGTCATACATGAACATCTATTTTGGCTGAGTTTGAAGTCTGGTGTTCTGGAACCTGGGAATGTTGAATGTCCTCTGTGTGGATGCAGGAGCCCCCCCCCCCCCCGCCCCCACAGCCAAGAGCTTTACTAAACATAAACACTCACTTCTACTGCAAGGAAGATAACGTTGCAAGTAGATCTCCTTCCCCCGGTAGGCCTCTGTGTCGAGAGCTATACTTCTGTGTCCTTGTTTAGCCCACTTCTAAATATCCCTATCGGCTGATACATGCCGGGTCCATTTCCTTAAGCGTGATTCATTAAAAAAATCACCTAAAACCAGGATCAGTGGCAGATTAGAAATACACAGCACAGGTCATGTTTTATACCAGCAGGGCTGAGCAGAGTGTGGACGGGCCAAAGAGGAAGGAAGCGCAGAAGAAAGACAGAAAAATTAAATTTTGAAAAACAGGAAAGCTACCACAGGGGCCGGTGGAAGTAATAATTATAACCCTGGGTCCGTAATTCCTCTGGTGTGACCTTGAGTGACATCGTCTCCGGTTCCTGTGTAGGATGAGATTATAAACGCAGTGTGGAGATCTCAGGAAAAAACAAACAAACAAAAAAACGAGGTCCTCTTGAGAAGGTTGGGGACGTTTTCATGGCCAAGAAGGAAGAGGTTGGCGTGTGGGTCCCAGAGGTTCGCTGCCACACACGGGCCAGCATTCCTGTTTGATCAGGATCGGCGACTGCTCGGCGGGGCTGCCCCAGGCCCAGGTTTGGGTTTTTCTGCTGAGCTGCACGTACGTGTTGAGCAGGGCGGCCGGCCGGCCTCCGCCCTGGTTAGCTGGTGGGGGCCCTGGTTCGCGTTCTCATTCCACCCCTAAAGAGGAGGTCCGGCATCTTCCTGGGTCGGTAGACGGTTGTCACGTGAACCCCCTCGACACTGGCTCCCTGGGAGACGTTTACGTGTGGTCCCCGTGGTCAGAGAGACGGTCACACCTCCAGAGACGCTGACGGACTCTTCCAGGGGACCCAGAGGAACCCTTATAACTTAGGGTTCTAAAACCAAGTGAAAGAACTTTTACCCCATTAGCACAGTTTTTTCTCTTGTGGTCTTCCTTCCTGCATTCCTGCCCTCCACGTCTCAGTGGAGAGTGAAAACAGCCCCTTGGGAACGGGAACTCAAGAGCCTTGCCCTGTCACACCCACGACGGGGGGGTGCGCCCGCTGGCCCTGACACCCGCTCCCTTTTCTTACTTCGCCCTGAGTGGATGGGAAGAGTGATTTTGAATTTGGAGAAGGAAGACCCATAGAAAATAGAGGTGCGGGCTTGAGACCTAGCCAAGCTTTCATCATCGGGCAGAGGGGCTCTGTGTTTGGAGCCCTCAACTGGTGCGGGGTCCACACTGACCATGCGGCCGCCTGTTCTGTCTGGAGTCTTTATTTCTGGACAGCAAACGTCAGGGCAGCATTTCCGCAAATCGGCTTCTGAGAAATGCTGGAGAAACGATAAGTAAAGCGTAAATGCCCGTACACAAACACGTTGAGCTCCCCAGGGAGAAAAAAAGCAAGTCAGTTCCTGTCCTAGGTCATGGGTGCCCACCAGGGGGATCCTGCATCACGGGGGACATTGGTAACGTCTGCAGACAGTTTTGGTTGCCGCAGATCTGGAGGGTCACGCCACAGCACACGAGACATCCCCCACAGCCAGGAGGAAGCGGCCCCCCTAGGTCGGTAGTGCCCCCGGCCAGGCTAAGACTTTTATCATTGGTAGTCTTTTTTTTTGGATTATTGAAGTTCATTGGTTTTCTTTCTCCTGCGCAAATTTACATTTCCTGAAGCCTCTTTAGAGATGTGGCCTTCGGGACGGGAGATTAGCCGTGCCCCGTGTCATCAGATGCGTTGGGTTTCATAGGTGGTCCCGTTATTTCCTCCCCGGCTAGTGGAGTGCCGCTGAGTGCTGGGCCTGCCCCGGATGTCTGGGTGGCAGCTTGAGCCGGCCCCTCGCCCGTTCCCAAGCCACACGCAGAACCATTTAGCTGGCGAGCACGTGTTAAAGCACACTCTAGCGGTTGCTGGTTGTTTGACGGCCACCTGCACAGGTGAGGTCCCCAACCTACCTCCGCCAGCCAGACGCTGCGGTGCGAGTTCTGCGAGGATCCTGGGGCGCCTGGGAGAGAACCCCTCCACTCTCGTCCAGGGAGCATGCCCTGTGCAGGTTACCCCTCCGTGACACATTTCCCCAACTTCCAGGGCAGGGGGAAGAACCTGTTTTTCATAACAAAGATGTTTGGGTGGACTTCTGTTCCTGAGCACAGTCACCGCCTCCACCGACACTTTCAGAGTCGGGAGCCCTGGCCGTGTTGGACGTGGTGCATAGAGACCGCACGTCCTGGTCCTGATGCAGCCCAGCCCCGTGCACGGGCTGCGCCTGCAATTATGGATGCGCTTGTGCAGGAGTTCATTGCTGTGCGCGTACGATCTCTGTCCATGAGGCACTGACATAGTTACAGTGTATCTCTACACGTGTGTTTTTGAAACCACCTGTGTTGACGGCAGCATCTGTCTTATAAGCGGCACCTCCCGGGCCTTCATGGCCCAATGGTGCCAGGTTACCTGGCGTCGGGGTAGCTCTTGGGCGGTTTCCCCCATTTCTCCGTGCGCATGAGCTGCTTCCACGAGGCCATCAGCCCCATCTAGTATCAGCGTGTGTGTGTTTGACTGGGAGTGGGGAGAACACCCAGCTTCCAGCCCTAGCCTCTCAGGGAAAAGTCCGGCATCCTATAAAACGACTCTCATTGTTGTCCTTGAGCCGAGGGCTCTCAGCTCTGACGATGTTGAAATGTGAGCTGGTCATCACACTTACGGCAAAAAGGCTTTTATTGTCCAGGCTGTATTTCTGGGGTTGAAAGGAAGATGTAAGAGGGACGTGACGAGGGCATAAGCGCCTGGGAGGTGTCAAGGACACCGAGGTGGCTGCACCCCGCAGTGGGGGTGCTGCATGTACCACATGACGGGCGGGCAGCCCAGGCTGGAGCCAAACCCCGTCGGGCCTTGTGCCTGTTTTGCCCAAGACCCAACTTTTCTGATTCCTTTCGGACGAGCTAAACAGAGAGAGACATGAGACATGTACTGGACCAGACAGAACGTTTGCAGAGCCAGGACGATGTCCTTGTTCTCTGTTCACGTGTCCCCTCCCCCAAAGAAAGTACCCCTCCCTGATTTCTCACAAGAGGGGAATGTGTGTGAGCCCCTCCGTTCATGCAGCAGCTTAGTGAGCCGCTTCCTTGCACGTGGATGAACCACCCAGATCTCTCCTTGGTGCTGTCCCCAGGTGACTTGTCCTCAGTCCGTCCTCTGGTTCCTCTGAGTGGCCCCGGCCTCTGTAGTATGAGGGTGCGAGGACTAGCTAAGCGTAGGGCGCTTCACCGGCAACGGGGTCTGTCCGTCCGTCCGTAGAGAAAACCAGAGCCTTTCCCCGCGCAGCGTGACGGCTCCCCTGCGGGGCCCGCATCCCTGTCCCAGGAGAGAGAGGAGCGAGTCAGAGCCGAAGCAGGAAACATCGCTGGGCGGGTCCACACGGACGATGGCTGTCTGGGAGTGAGAGGGCAGGAGTGCAGGCCGAGCAGCCTGGGATTGGGGGCAACAGGGCGGAACTGACCTGGGTCCCTGAGGTCTCTCCTCTTCCGGGCTAACGTCATGACTTAACCACACCTTGCACGTTGAGCTTTCACTCCTAACGCGCTGCGCTGCACGATGCCTTCGGAATAATACCTGGCTTTTCCATGCCCTTGTGTTTAGGGTGCAGGGGCAGTGGGCAGGGGTCGGGGGTGTCTGGGTTTACCCAGGAGAACCTGGTGGGGCCAGGATGGACCTTGAGGCTAACTCTGGGAGAAGGCTCCATCTCTGGGGAAGGCAGACATTCTCTGCTCTCCGTGAGCCCACTTATATCTATTATTATTACTGTTATTATTAGCATTCCATACTTCATGCATGCTTAGGAATTCTTGGCCCATTAATTCTGTTCCATCTTCCTCCCTGATGGCCGGTAGCAAGGACAGGTAGTCATATATTCCCGCAATCCTGGAGGCCTTCTTGGGCTTCTGTCACTCAAGAAGGAGCATCACCTTTTCTCTAGAAACCAGAACCCATGTCAGTGAACTCATGCCGTGGGGCAGCCCTGGTGGGGCGTAGCCTCGTGCACCCCCCCCCCGGCGCTGCTCCCCGGGTGCAGGGAGCTGGGTGGGCAGCGTCACGACTCACGTGCTCCTTGGCACGGCAAACGCGCCATGGACCAGCCCCGCGTCTCCTAGAAATGAGAGGCGGGAAGAAGAGAGCTTAGCGAAGTGGAGAGTTGAGCGTCTCCTCCTTTCCCAGCCCGGAGATGCTGGGGTCGGGGAGACGGGAAAGCAGTCCCGTGGGCACCCTGCTGAGACGCGGCTTCCCGTATGGAACACGGGCTGCACGCACCCTTTGTCACTTGCTCTGTCCTCCATGCTACTAACCAGGCTCTGCGAGGGTCGTTGTGTTTTTTGTTCGTTTCCCTTGTATGTGGGGTTGCTTTGCATGTCGCCTTCCTCTCAGCTGTCCGCTGCGGGGTCAGAGCCTTTTCCTTTCTGTGATTCAGGTGCTTCGTCCTTTCCTTTCCAGGTTCTTCCAGCTCTTTTAACATGTCAAACTCTGGAGATTTGTTCATGAGCGTGCAGTCACTCAATGGGGACTCTTACCAAGGGGCCCAGGTTGGAGCCAACGTGCAATCACAGGTAGGGACCAGCCAATGTGCCACCAGGCGAATGTGCCAGGGTTCAGGAGCCCGCAGTGGGACCGGCACTGCCCTCTTCTGTCCAGAGAGAGAGAGAGAGAGGGGACGTAGAGACAGACCTTACCAACAACCAAAGCAAACCAAAACAAAGACACCCATTGTCCGGGGAGACCTCGTCCACACGTGGTGAATGCATTTGGCTCTGGCTTGTCAGTCACACTGGGAAGGCGAGACAGAAGGGAGGGCACAGGGGGAGGGGACCAAGGCCGGTCAGGCTTGGGAACCAGCGTGTCCTTTGCTCACTGCGGGGGACGGGGAGGAGCTGTCCAGTGCATTGTCTGGCTCTCCGGGTCTCCCTCTCGTCCTGGGCTCTTCCCTCTGTGCCTGCCCGGCACGGAGGTGACCCGCGAGGAGCCGGGCGCCGTAGCATCTCATGTTTCCATTGGAAGCTTTAGAGACCCCCGGCTGGGCGGACTGAAGACGTCTCCTCAGTCTCCCCGAAGATCCGTCCAGGGGCTTTGTGTTCCGCTGATGAGTCTCAGCCCACGGTGGGAAGTGAACACCGGGCCGTGCGGCGCGAGCCCCCCGTGCTCCCTGGCGGGCAGCTTGCTGTCACCGCACCTGACGGGCCAGGGAGGGGGTGCTCTAGGTCAGAATTCCCGGGACACTTCCGGTCCGTGTCAGTGTCCTCCCCAGCACGTGGGCAGGAAGCATGGCATGCCTAGAGCAGACCAGTGGCCAGCCATTCAGCCCCTCACTCAGGAAGCTGCCCGGACCTAGGCGTGAGGAGGTGCGGTCAGACTGCTCTGGTTACCAAACAACCGACCGTCATTTCAGTCCTCGAACACAGTGTTAACACCGTCCTCTCGGCGAGGGGCGGCCGTCTGAGTCTCCTGCAAACGGAAGCTGGACTGTTGTAGGACATGCAGCCATGGCAGCTGCATAGGGGACGGGGAGGGGGGGGGCAGCAGGTCCTTCATTCCCTCCCCGTGTCCCGTGTGTCCTGCGCCCCCGCCCCTGCCGTGTCCTGCTGCCTCGCTGAAGCATGGCAGGGGCAGGGGCAGGGGGCTCCGCTTTCTCGACCATCTCACTGTCCACCTCACTGAAAGGAGACTGAGTTTGGCTTTTAGGGGGGCCCCACCCTCTGCCTGAGAGACCCCTTCCCAGGAAGAACACCTCTGGAAGGTGGGCAGCGGCCGGGCGTGCCCACACGGCAGTCGTCGTGGCGGTGACCTGCCCTGACTGACCCCTCTCTGTTCTTCGTCCCGCAGGTGGATACCCTTCGCCATGTTATCAGCCAGACAGGAGGATACAGTGACGGACTCGCGGCCAGTCAGATGTACAGTCCGCAGGGCATCAGTGTAAGAACACAAGCCCCCCCACCCCACCCGCCCCCTCTCCCTGCCATCACCGCCAATTATTTCAGAGCCGCGGGGCTCGGCCTGACACTTAGTAGGACTCAGCTGAGCTTCACGGTCACCTCGTGTCTTGTTTCCGTATCGGTCACGCCGGCGGCGGCGTTCTCTTCACGGAGAATAGACGGGCGGCCCCGCGCCGGCCGCCGGCACCCGGGCCTGTCAGGCACAATCAGTGTTTGGCGCGGCCCCTGCGGCCGCATGTGTTCAGCCGCGAGGAGCGACGGAACAGGTGACACCTAGTACAGCAGTGGTCGGGGACGTGGCCACAAGCCGGACCCGGGAACCGGGGTGGGGGGCAGGGGGAGCGGTCACCGTATCCGTGCGTCCAGGTCTGTGGTCTTCACAAGGGACCTCTCTTGGATCTGTTGAAGGACAATTTAAAAAAAAAAAAACAAAAGGAAGGAAAGGAACAGAGAGTCCGGTTGGCAGGAGGGTGCGGAGGGTGCCGGCCGTCTCGCTGTGGTCCTCTGTGCCCTGGCGGCTCCGGACTGGCATGAAAATTCATAGCGACAAGCCGTGTCGCACAGAGCGAAATCGATCAGACAGACCCGGGGAGGGCCGAGTGTCCGTCCGGGACAGCAGTCCAACTCGATTTCTCAGATCAGCCGTCCACCGTCTCCGCCGCAGTGACAGCGAGCTGGGGCAGGAGGGTGGGACCGGGGCTTCCGGAGGTCCCGGGCGGCTAAGGCGGGGCTGAGGACATGGGCTGTTGAAGAAACGGTGGTTGGGTGGCAGGAGGGGGTGCTTTCCTTGCTGCTGCTGTGTGATGGCTGAAGCACACCGGGAGGGAAGGATGGGAAGGTGGCCCGATGCCGCAGTGCTGTCCTAGCTCGTGCGGGCGACAGGCAGCATCTGTGCTGACAGAGGCAATGAGTTCGTCAACTCCATGGGGGTCGAACCCCATGTGACTGCGGCCAGGCCAGAGGGAGTCAGGGGAGTCCGAGTGGCCTCCTCTGGTGAGGGGTGGGTGAACAGGTCCGGCGTGCTGAGCCCAGGAGAGAGAAGAGCAGGGAGCAATGGGCTCATTCTAGATGCTCCGTTGCCCACAGGAGTCTGGGTCCACCAGGGACAAACTACCTGAGCTGGGGTGCGGAGGGACCTCCTGAGAAGACCTGGAGAAACACGGCACGCCAGCATGTGACGGGCCTTCCTCAGAGTCCGGGTTCTCCAAAGAGGGGGAGAGCTGCCCCCAGGGGCTGCGACACCAACCCAGCAGCACATTGACGTGGCCTAAGCTACTCAGTGTGGGTGTCGAGGTCAGCACCCACTTGGGAGGGTCTCGGTGGCTTTTACAGAAGCCCCTCCCAAGTAGGAATTCCTTTTTCTCTGCCTCTCTAAGGCAGGCTCCCCTCCCCTCCGAGTGCGTGTGATGTTTAACCAGGCCCCATCCAGACCCCCCAAGCCCCCGAGAAGAGAGTAGAGGTCAGAGCTGATGCTGGTAAACATCTTCTGGGCAGCCAAAGGGTTTCCAGAGCAGAGGGGTCCCTGTCCTCCGGTGCCCGTGTGGACCGTTGTTCCCGTATTAGCTGGAGCGTTGCCAGGAGCCTGCCTGGAGAAACACAGGGTTCCATGACGCAGACGTGCGTTCTCAGAAATGGATTCCAGATGAATCCAGCGGCTGTGTGTGTATGTGTGTGTGTGTGTGTGTCAGGGGCAGGGGGCCCAGCCTGCATGCACTCACGCATTTTCTGACCCTTTTGAGATAGCAGACAGCTCTTCCCAGAAAGAGCTTTGCTGTGCGTGGAAGTGTGGGATCGGGAATACGGCACACGCTGGAAGGGAACCAAAGAAGGTTCCGTGGGACTGCGCAGGACACGGGCTGCGGCCCCCTTCGAGCGCCTTTCCTGATTGGGGAGCGTGGCCCTCAGACTCTGGAGGGTCAGCACGGGCCTCCGTCCCACCCCCGGCGTCCTCTGTGGGCTGGGAGTCATTTCTGCGCCGGTGCAACCTAACATGTGCAGACAATTATGTCTGATTACATAAGCCCGTCGCAAACGCTGGGCTTCAAACTGCCACTTTGAAAGAGCCTCCCATTTTTTTCCCCTCGCGAACTGTGTTTATTTTGTTTCTGGGTCTTTAATATGCAGGGTAAATGAATCAAAGGCTTGATCACAAGACAACGCGTTCCTCTGGTATCAATTTTAAATTGTGCCACCTGCCAGAGACTGAGCTTGTTAGAGCGAGATGTATTTTTAGGTGGTGGAACGTGTCCCCAGGACGTGTGTGTGTGGAGCGGGGCTGTCAGGAGAAGACGGGGAGGCAGGGAAGGGGGGGGGGGGACCAGGAGAGACAAGGACAGGAATGAAGGTTGCAGCCAAGAAATAAGAATAAACAAACCCCACACCCCACACCCCAGGCAGCCCCAGCGGGGCTCCGAGTCCTGCTTCATTCCAGGCAGGACGTTTTCCGGGCAGCCCTTCTCCGCCACACTGGCCGGGTCTCCACGGCGCCCACATGTTCTCCACTCAGCGTCCATCCAGGCCCTGTGACGCTCAGACCACTGGCCATTAATGTGACCGGGTAGCAACAGGGCTTCCCGGGTGCAACAGGAAGAGCTCTCTGGCGGGCGCTGGAGTCAGGTCCCGGTGCGTGTGTCCAGGGGCTGGTGTGGAACTTCTTCTAGAAGATGGGACCGGTGGCTCCCGGCCTTTGTCCCTGCAGGGCTGCTCTGGGGAAGACGAGACTGTGGGAGGGAAAGGCCTTGTAACCGACGCGATGATCTTCCAGTGCCCGTCAGTCAGATGCACGAGCGATGGTGCAGCAATCACTCCTCTTCTTTACCACCCCAAGGTCACCATCCCTGTCCTGGGGAGAGTCCGTGAGCTAGACTGCCGTGACTGTGTCCTCGTTCCCGCTGCGGCCTCTCCCTCCCCCTCCCCCTGCACCGTCTCTGAGTCCTGTCCCAACGCGCGCACGAGGGACCCGCGCCCCTCCGTTGTCTACCTGAGCAGGTTCAGTCCACTCCTGGCCCCGTCCACATGTTCCTCCGAGGCACCTGTGGGTGCCGGTCGTGGTGTCGGCCCCCCACTCAGTGCCCTCCTGGGGAAGTAAACAAGAGGCCACTAAATTTTTAAAAATATATTTCATGACCAGTACTGTTCTGTACAGCTAAGTATTTCTCTTGTAATGACTTTTATTTTAAATGTTTAGCAATCCACAAATATAGTTTAAAAGGGTTCTTGAAACATCTTCTTTGTAAAAAATTTTTAAACGTTTTTTGGCCAGTGCCTATTCTCTGAGAGGAAGATTCATTCAGATCAGCATTAGATGTGTGAGGCCAGAGGGTGGGGTCACCACCGAAGGAATTCTCCCTCCAATCTTCTGACTCCCCCCCATCCTAAACGCATGCCCCACCCCCACCCCCACTCCCTCCACCCCCGTAGACCTGGCTGGGGCTCCCAGCCAGGGAGCGGTGCAGCGCCGTTGCAGAGGGGACCGCCGCTGCCGTCTGTACCAGACATGAGGCTAGAACGTCCTGGCCGACAGGCGGAAGCAGGAACACCTGGAGACCAGGAAGCCGGGGTTCTGCCAGTGGCCACCGTATGACAGTCGCTGCACCTGTAAAATTCACCCGATGAGCAAGTGTAAGGCCCCTCTCAGCTCGGGAGCTCCAGAGCCCCCCAAGCATGAGCTGAGACTCGGACTCGCCGCCCCGGGACGCCACACACGGCTGTGGCCACCTTGTCCCAGGAACCCTCTCAGCCTCATCACCCCGCCCTACCCTCCAGCCACGTGCTTCTCCTCCACCCGCCCGTGTCCACCTGCTTCTTGAGCGAACGTCCCCTTTGAATCCTCAGAGTTTTGTGGTAGCAGAAAGCATTGTCCTTCTGGGGCAAAACATGCGTTTTTAATTATTTTAAAATGTGAGTGAAGAGAGTGGGCTGACCCCAGCCAGTCTCCGGGGTAGATAGGCACCCCGAGGAGATCTCTCTCGTTCCGGCGTTCCAGGGGAAATGGAAGTGAAGTGTTGCGTTCTCTCCATAAAGGCAGAGCGCCCTGCACATCAGTTTATGGCAGAGAAACCTTGTTCCTCTAGCTGTACGGTAACTGCAGCAGCGGAAAAACAGAGGACTCGTGGAGGCTTGTAAACCATCACGCAGGTGGTTTTGTTTCTGTTTTCTGCCGGATCAAGCGAGGGGTGAAGAAAGGACATGTACTGAGAAAATAACAAATAAATTATTAGGACAAAACCAGCTACTCCTATTGAAGTGAGCAGGTATTGGGCATTTGGATTTCACAGAGTCACCGGGTAGTAGTACCTGGCCACATGCCATCATTTTCATTTTTCCTTAGCTTCTGAGACGACCTTCCCCCCACCCACTTCAAGTTTATGATAATGACGTGCTGCCTCGTGAGGGCGATAATTAAAATCCACAGGCAAAGCTTTGAAAACTCACCCTAATTATAAAAGTGTGACTTCTCCTTACCAGGGTGGGCTTGCTTGAGGTTCGGAGGGAGTAGGACCTGGACCCAGATGCATTCCCGGTTCGTGGTGCTGGGTTGGTGCCCTGCCGTCGGTCAGGTCCGGGACCTGGGAGAGCCAGCTGGAGGGGTGCGGGGCAGGGGTGGGCTGGACCCGGCCCGCGCCCTCGGGAGGGTCGGCAGCTGCGGTGGCACCCCTGCCTTCCAGGTGCTCCCAGCCAGGCGTCCCCTGAGCCCAGGTCTTCAGCTTCTTCCTTGATAAGACCTTTTAACCTCCACACCCTGGCAGGTGAGCCTTCGAGACCAGAAAGCATCTGCTTTTAGCTCCACCAGTCGGAGAAAGCAGACACCCCCCAGCACTGTCATTTCATGCGCAACCTGTTATTTCTCTCCAGTTTGCCGGGTGATGTCCGTGAAAGCACAGAAAACAAATGAGAACAATCACTCAGTGGGATATGCATGTGCTCATGTGGTTATTAGTCCATCCGTCCGTCCGTCCATCCCCCCTCTCTCCCTCTCTCCATCCATCCACCATTCGCTCTGCCATCAACAGTGTTTCTGACCTTGCCGAACAGGGCTGCGTCCTGGTGTCTCCAGATCAAGCTGGGGAAACCCTGACCCTGAGAGGGTGTGGTGCCCTGGGGGTATATTTTTACTTTCCTTCTCATTCTAAGCTTTGGGGTTAGGTTTGCTGTTGTTAGACCAGGAGGACAAGGGAACCAACCACCTCTGTGGGTAGGAGGAAGCGTGAAATGAAGTCAGAGAGAGCGGGAGAGAGGAATTCCAGACCAACCAGCCACAGTCAGAGAAATCTCACCCCTGCTCCCCCAGCCGATAGATAAAAGCAGCATCCTTTGTGGAGACCCCTTAACTCTTTTTGGAAGTAGTCTCACAAAGACATTTTTGTTATCTCAAATCCAGTGATATGATGACTCCAAAGAATATGACGCTCATACTGGGGTGTGTGTGTGTGTGTGTGTGTGTGTGTGTGTGTTCCACTTCCGCCGCCTCTGCCTGTGTGACTGGACAGGTCACTCTCCCTCCAAGGACAGTTTCCTGAACTCTAAAAAGGACAGTTGACAAGCTATGTCCAAGGCCTCATCCCGTGTCATAGTCTCTTACAAACCATGATGCTTTTCCTTTCTAGAAAAGGAAAAATAAATACAAGAGGAGAGAAAACAACGTCAAAGTTACACACGAGAGGGCAATGTGTATCTCAGGAACAATCCCATCGGTGAGAGGACATGTAACCCCGTGTGGGAACGGGGGCCCTGGAACCAGCTTCCTGCAGCCGGGCCGTCGTTGGGATAGGGTTGGGTCAGCGGTGCCGGCTCAAGTCCTCGCTGCCTTCTCCACCAGGAAAGAATATCACAGCCTCGAAGGGAATCGCGTGTCTGTGGTTGCGCCCGCAGGAGGCCTGGCCCATCCAGACCTGGGGGAGCAGCAAGCGAAGTCACCCGGCTGAGTGTAATTGGGGGAGCCGTTAGCCTTGGTTCCTGAGGACGGCCCCCCTCCCGCCTTCCTAGAAGACGTTCCATGTTCCCCCACACACTTGATTTCGGGTAAAATGATCGACCTCTTTCCTTCGGAAGACTCCAGCGTGGTGTTTAAACTCGGCACGTCTTGAAAACCTCTCCTTCTCTCTGGCGCGTTCCCGGTGCCAGACGGCAGAAGGCTCTCCATAAACACGCGGTCTGGTCTCTGCGTCAGGTCCCCCGGAACCGAAGCCTTGGCCGGCAGCCTCTGCTTAGCCGTCTCTCCTCCCCGACCGCCCGTCTTTCTCCAAGGTCCGGCCCGCCCACCGGCGGCCTGGGAGTGACCAGGGAGCTTGTGGCATGCAGAGTCTCGGACTCCACCCCGAGGGTTGAACCAGCAGCTTCTGCCTTGGCTCAGCTGCCCCGGTGACGCCCAGCACAGCGCGTGCGGTCTGCGAGGCGCTGGCCGCGTCTCAGGCCTGGAGACGCTGTCTCGGACTGCCCCGCGAGGAGGGGTTCCAGGCCCTCCTCTGAGTTACGTTGTCCCAACACTTTACTTTGAAGTCTTCCACACGTTTGGAAGGGTCAGGAGAATTGTACAGCGAGCGTGGGTATGTCTGTGACCCAGATCCTGTCTTGATGCTTTACCCCCCAGACTTCATCACGTCCCTCCTGTCCACCCGTCCGTCCAGCCTGTTCTCTTGATTCGTTTCAAAGTCGGTGGCAGACCACAGTCTGCTTCCGCCCAAGTGACCGCTCTGGGCACGTGAGCCACCCACGGAGTTCAATATGAGTGCGCCATTCTTTTCTCCTCTGCGGTCAGAGTTAACCTGATGAAATGTGCAAACCGTGAGTGCCCCCTCTCTGAGTTGTGACAGGTGTCACACACTGGTGTGTGAGCCTATGACCCCTGACCTTCTGTTCACCCCTGTGTCGTAGTTTTCCTAAAAGAAAAAAAAATGAAAAGAGGGAAGAGCACAGTTGCCCACAGTCTGTTCCCCATCCAGCCAGGTGTCCTCCCACACACACACACCTGCTGTCCCTCAACCCCCACTCTGACTTACAGCCAAACTCCGCTGACATCCATTTTCGACTGAACTGGACGGTCTGTTCTACCGTCAGCTTGGGCTCCAACCTGACAGGTCAGCTTCCACAGGGAAGCTCCCTTTTCCACAACAAAGGTGTTTGCAGTAGAGAGAGCTGTCTGGAGGTTAGACTACGGTGTGGTTCCTTCGCTGACACGGTGGCACGTCTGCCTGTCCCTCCCCTTCTCCTCCGGTGTCCTTTAGGTTGACGTCCTGGTCACCTTCTGGAGCCTCCCCCACATGTACACAAACTTCTTATTTTTTCAAAGTCGCTGACCTGCCACAGGTTGTGCGTGAGTTCTGCCCGGGGCAGTGAATGTGGAAGGCCGCCACAGCCACCTGTGGACTGGAGGGTTCTCTGCGGGAGGACAAGGAGAGACCACAGAAGACCAAACCAAGGGCTGAGCCCTGGGTGTGTGGGGGGCGGGGAGGGACGGAGATGAGAGAAAGAACAGAAGAGCCGGCCACATGCTGAAGGTCCTGGAATAACTAACGGTCCCCAGTATCCATGCTGGGAATACTAACTCCTAACGTTATCAAGTGCATAGTACAGTCCCCTATTTCTACCAGTGGTCTCAGCTGCATTTTATGGCTGGGGAGACGGAGACTCAGAGAGGTTATGCAGTCTGCCCCCAATCACACAGCCAGGAGTAAGAGCCAGGATGTGGCCTCGATCCAGCCAACTCCAAAACCTCTATTCTCTCCATCCATCCAGACAGACGCCTGGACCTCTCGGGTCCTTGCACTCCGTGAAGGGGCTTGCTGGGACCTCTGAGGGAGAGAATCTGTTACGTGTCCCGGTGGTAACTATTTTGGAACTTGGCTGACATGGAAAAGAATGATAAGAACTCAGGTGTGACGTCCATTGTGTATCCTTTCAGGGTGGCAACATGGAAGTGCTAAGATGAGTTGGTTCTCTTATTAAAACTAAATCTGAAAATGATATAGGAGAGACTCAGTGGTTCTCAGTGGTTCATGGAGGGACTCGGCCAGTCTGTCGAAGGCAAGCCTGGCCCAGGAATGGACATATGAAATATCAGTACAGGTTAAATTTTTTTTTTTAATCTGGGGACAGCCGATCGGAAGAAGATGAAATGTCTGCCTGTAGAATAGATTAGACAGTATTGAAGCATCTCTAGAAGTGTCAGTCTCACGGCCCAATCAAAAGGATGAGGCAGGGTCACTTGGCTGCACTGGACTTGTATCAGGATGGCCCCTCTTTGTCAACACTTAACACAGGGGTCGGGAACCTTTTTGGCTGAGAGAGCCATGAACGCCACATATTTTAAAATGTAATTCTGTGAGAGCCATACAACGACCCGTGTACGTTACGCATTATCCAATAAAAATTTGGTGTTGTCCCGGAGGACAGCTGTGATTGGCTCCAGCCACCCGCAACCATGAACATGAGCGGTAGGAAATGAATGAATTATAATGCATGAGAATGTTTTATATTTTTAAAATTATTTTTTTTATTAAAGATTTATCTGCGAGCCAGATGCAGCCATCAAAAGAGCCACGTCTGGCTCGCGAGCCATAGGTTCCCGATCCCTGACTTAACATGTATCATCATTAATCAGGAGAAAGAATAAAGACAATGGACTGCAAAGAGACTATAATATGAATAAGATGAGGCATATCAAATAGAAGAAAGAATGCCAAAACTTTAAAAAAGCTAGGAAACAAGAAAAACAGAGAAGTAGAAAGAAAGAACAGACTATTGAATGATGAGCTGATGGCAGGAACCCTGGCCAGTTTGTTCAATGGTAGAGCATTGGCCCAGTGTGTGGAAGTCCTGGGTTCGATTCCTGGCCAGGGCACACAGAAGAAGCGCCCATCTGCTTCTCTACCCTTCCCCCTCTCCTTTCTCTCTATCTGTCTCTTCCCCTCCCACAGCCAAGGCTCCATTAGAGCAAAGTTGGCCTGGGCACTGAGGATGGCTCCATGGCCTCCAACTTGGGCACTAGAATGGCTCTGGTTACAGCGGAGCAACGCCCCAGATGGGCAGAGCATCACCCCCTGGTGGGCATGCCAGGTGGATCCCGGTCAGGCGCATACGGGAGTCTGTCTCTCTGCCTCCCCGCTTCTCACTGAATTTAAAAAAAAAAAAAAAAAAAGAAGAAGAAGATGGCAGGAAAATAATTAAATTGCCCAGTATATGGCAAAATGAAGTTCACACGTACCAAACAGAACCAAAAACAAACAAAACAAGCAAGGATGTGTGGTTCCAATAGCAACCGCCAAGAACATACAAAGATTATGAAACAGATCAAGTAGTCATAAAATAAGCAACCGTCGTAAAGCGGTAAATTAAAGAACAATTAAAACCAACACATGGATAGAAAATTAACAGGCTGAAACGACATGTAATAATTGTATTAATAACAAGCACTTAGTGACTTCCTCCCCTGTGCGCAGCTGCTGCAGTTTATGTGCATTAACTTACGTCATTGAAGTTCATTAAGAACAATTAGGACAGTTTTAAAATGTAAACTAAACGTTCAGGGGGCATCAGAACAGAAAAGACCTTAAAGGTCAGGAAAACAGACCAGCGGGTGTCCGCCTTCATTCCTTGTCCAGCATGCTCACGTTTGCTGTTGAAAATCCCCCCCCACCCCCTGTACCTGTTCTGGAACTTCCCACCCAGACCAGACCACAGTTCCCAGAGGTGCCCAGCCCTGCTCTCCAGCTTGTCTTGTGACCCTGGCTGATCCTGGAGGCGATTGCTAGTGGTGGACCTCCTCAAGCAAGAGAATTCACGGCCCCAGAGCCCAGGGCAGCGAGCGTGCGGGCAGTCTGCCCAAGGTCCTCCTCATTTCGCCGTCCTTGCCCAGAGGGCGTTCTTCTGGAAGCACCTCCCCTTTCCTCCAGCCCAGGTCCCCGCAGCACTCGGGACACTGGTCAGACGTGGCGGTTCTCTTCTGACGCCTCCCTTTGCTTCTTCGCTAGGCCCTGGGTTTTCTGCAGAGGAGGGTCCTTCCTGCTTTTGTATCCAACCTGTTGTTCAGGCCTGGTACACAGTAGGCGCTTAATGCATGCTTTTTGGAAAGAGGCTTCTTGAACCTTTGTCAAGATGTCTTCCTTTTTACTTCCTGCTTCCCTCTCTTCCTCCCTCCCTCTCCAGCGGGCAGACTGGGGCTGGATTGTCCACCTGCCCCCAAAGTGTGCTGGCGTTCTTGCTGTCCAGAGAGTCTCTCCCACAGAAAATGACCTTTTTTCTTCCTTTATTTTCATTTTTCACAGCCTGACACCTATCTTTGAACCCCAACTTATCTACACCTTGGACTCAATCCTCTTGACCAACTCCCACCAGAAATCTTTTACAGGTCTTATATGTATATTCAGAGCCCAGATATCTGTTTCTTCTTTTCCTCTCTTCCCCATCCTTTTGTTTTTCCCCCTGAGGCGGGTGTGGTCTCCTCGGTGGCCTTGATCTTGATCCACAATTATTTGTTCATTCAGCCGGTGCTCGCTCGGGGTTACCAGTAACCATTGGGCACCCTGGCAGGGAACTATTTAACACTCTTGGCGTGTCCTTGTATTCTGGAGAGAGTTCTAAAATCCCTGCCAACTCTTCCTCCCCCCCCCAGGCAGGTGTCCCAACACCCTCACCCTCACCCTCACCCCTCCCACAGCCGATGGGACCAGCAATGGCACTGGTCTCCTGTCCTGTGAGCTCTGGGGGGGAGGGGGGGGTGGCCACGGCATCCAGACACTCAGACAAAGGCTGACATTAGACCTGCCTTTGAGCCCTTTGTTTCAATGTTACATTCCCTTTTCTATCTGATCACAGATTAATATTTAATGGGGAACATTTAGGGGACACGGGAACGTCACCTGGGAGAAAAGGACTGCTCTTTCCTCAGCAGCCTCCGGCGTGTGTGTGTGTGTGTGTGTGTGCGCGCGCGCGTGCGCGTGTGAATGTGCATGTGTGTGTGTGTGGGTGGGTGGGTGGGTGGGTGTCTTGTGAGTGTGGAAAAGTTGTGATCATATCAAACATGTCATTTGGGTAACCCACTTATTTTGCTAAAAATACATTACGGATGTTTTCCATATCATTAAACAGTCTTCTCAAATGTAACTTTAATAACTGCATGAGAAGCCTGTTATCAGGAAGGTCCGTAACTTGTTTGATCGATCTCTGCCGGGGCGACATCGACGCTGCTTTCTGGTTTATTGTTAGTTATTAGTAATACTGCGGTGAACACCGTCGCGCAGAAAATTAAGTGCACACGTTCTGTTCTTTTCCTTGAATGCGTTTCTGAAAAGGGAGTTTGGAGGATCAAAGGGTACGGATGAGTCTAACCCTTTGCGACAAATTGTGAACTTTTCTCTGGAAGCATCTCTTCCTATGTTGTTCCCACCAGCCGTTCACGGTCGTCCCGTCTCCTCACAAGCTCAGTGACGGCAACGCAGCCGTTTTTCCAGATTTGCCCCTCATAAAATTACAGAACGGCATCTCACGTTTGACTTTCCTGTGTATCTCCTAGATTCCTAGTGAAGTTTTCTCTTTCATACATTGATCAGCCTTGTAAACGTGCTCTCGACACGTCTGTCCTTTTTGTACTGGTTTCTGGCACTCTTCCACAGTGAGGCTCTTACCCCACTCCATGCTTAGGAACAATGGGGGAAACAGAGAAAGCTCTATTTCCGAATGGCAGGAGCTCCCGCGGAGGGCACTTCCCCCTCCCCCAACCCCATCTCATTCTGTTCATTTCTGCGGAAAGTCTTTGGGCATGAAAACCGGACTGTTATCCCAGGAGAACCAATGGCAGATCTGTCCGTGATACTAGTATTGATCTTAAAAAAAAAAGAATCAACCTGCGACCTGAACATAGAATACATTTTCTTATATCTCTAGTCTACTGGAAAACCAGGGCTGTCACATAGAACCGAAGCGTGTTCTGAAAGCATCTACCCATCACTGAGTCAGACATCCCCCTGGGAGGTTTACCCTGGGCCTAGCCTCACCCTCGGCATTCTGACTTGTCGGACAGGGCAGTGGCCCACCCCCAGCCAGACTGGAGAGCTAGAGCCACATCTGCTTGAATAGGTTCCTCAGACTCTTGGCTGGACAAGGTGTTGTCTGCATCTTGGATGCCATGTCAGCCTCCTCTCTGTCTCCTTGACCACCCGTAAGTGTCGCTGTCTCCTGCGTCACCAAATTCTGACAGGCTACCATCCCCCCGCCCCTGCCCTTCTCCTCCCAATGCATGAGCCCACCGCACACATTTTGGGGACACCCTAAAAGGAAAACAGTGACAATTTAAGAAGCCCACCTACTTCCCAAGTGGATGAGAGTCCCAGAATAATGCAGTGCCCCCCCACGTCCCCACTCCGCATACCCAGCATGCTGTGGGTGGTGTCAGGTGCCGAATATGCACAGTGCCCCCCCACGCCCCCACCCCGCATACCCAGCATGCTGTGGGTGGTGTCAGGTGCAGAATAATGCACAGTGCCCCCCACACGCCCCCACCCTGCATACCCAGCATGCTGTGGGTGGTGTCAGGTGCACCCCACGTGCTTGCCACACAGGTGGTTTTCAGGTCCTTGCTCTCATTTTGTCTGCAAACAGACTTCTCCAAGCACGAGTGTCCTCCCCTGGAAACACCAGGCACCGCAGAGGCTGTGCCCCATGCTGCACCCTACTCCAGCCCCCCGCCGCCATGTCCCCCCACCCTCTGTTGGCTGCAAAGACCCCGCAGACACAAAATGGCACTTGGGTGCATTAAGCAGCACACTCTCCGGTGACATAGCAATTAGGGCTCTGAAATAGACTTGGTGCGTCACGGAAGATGAGGGTTTTGATCGCTTCTGTTGTGATTACAGCCTGTGCCTCCCACAAATAATAGGCTTCCAAATGAGAGGCTGCCAGCAGAGCTTTTGTGGGTCTGTCTCCATGGTGGCACGTAAATTGCTACGAGTGTCCTTGCTGTACTTGAACGTGCCAGTCTCTGGGAGTGCACTTGGCTCCGGGTCTCTCTCGCTCTCTCTCTTTCTCTCTCTTTCCCTGGCGCATGTCACTGTGGGCCTGGTAATCAGTGGGTGATTGCCATCTCTGGGACGGTCAGTGCGGGGGGGGGGGGCTCCTGCGTCCCACGTAATGGTGCATGTCCCCATGGCGTCCACCCTGAGTGGCATGGCGTCCCACGTGGACCTGGTCATGTGGAGTTGTGTGTGCGGTCTCCATGTGAGCCCCACATCAGTGTTGCCTTTCAACAAAGCAAAGCAAAATCAACGGTTATAAAAATAGAATGAAGCACTTGGGTCTGGATAGAGTCAACCAGTCAGGTAACATACACAGAAAGTAGAAAAATACCTTTTGCTCAGGTTATCCAGCTTTGACTCTGTGCGTAACTATAATTGTCTTCACACACAGCCGCTCTCCTGCACCATGTGTGCACGTGCACAGTCATTTCTAAGGTGCCGTGTTTTCTGCGCATGTGTCCGCTCTGTGAGGATGTGATAAATTGTATGTTTGCACATGGTGTGTTTTTGTTTTGTGGGTCTGCGTGAAGAAAACGTTTATTCAAGGATAAAAAGTTTTCTGCACTAAGACACCTCAACTTAGCTAATGCCAAATGAAGCTTATTTTCCTTTGCCTCTGAAAAGTTCAGTTCTTACAGGCCTTAGGTTTTAACTCCCTGTGCGCCCATTGAGGCTGTGGAGTCCCCGGCCAGTGGGATGTGAAAATGTCACGTGTAACGGCCGTGTTTTCACCTGTAACAGCAAAGACAGCAGCGGCCCCAAAGCTGGGACTGTGCACAGCCTTGCATCCTGGGCGAGCAGCATCCTCGAGAAGGGGCGCCTGCACCCCGCTGGTCTTGTGTGGCAGCGTAGATGCTGGGCGTTCACAACTGACACGCTAGGGAAGGGTGATGCCCAGGATGTGCCAACATCGCTGCCGACCTTGGAGCCAACCTTCATGTACCCTTCAGGGGTCAGGGGTGCCAGGCGCTGGTGGGGATGGTGCTGTGTCCGGCTCATGGCCGGGGACCCAGTGGATGGGAGCACCTGGCACAGGAGCGTGGAGGTGACTTGTAATAAGAGAGTTTGTGTTGACCTGTGGGCATAGGTCAATGGACCATTGTGCTGACGGGCTCAGGCCGGGACCCTGCATTGTGTTGGGAGACAAGCCCAGTTCACTGGCTGTGTGGGTTGTCGGGAGGGAAACCCCGACGAGGGATGGGGAGGCTGGTCGTGGCCAAGCCAAGTGGGGCGAGGTAGATGGAGGCACAGGCGGGGAGGGTGCTCAGCCCCCCGAGAGAGATGCCTCCGCACGGCTTTGTTTCCTGCCCAGCCGACCCTTACGGCACCTGGTGACAGAGGACGGAGCACATCGTCCTCCGCCGCGTGAGGACCTCTGCCGCTGGCACCTGACCGTGTGCTGACCGCGCTCCCTGGTGCTGACATCGGCCACTTGTGGGAACCTCAGCATGTTTCTGGGCAGCAGACGAGAGTTTCTCAGTGCCAGCTCGCTCAGGTTGTCATATCAGGTGATGAAGTCTCTGCATCAACTGTGCGCTGAGGAGGCGAGCTCAGAGGAGGCGGCAGAGGATGGGCCGGATCTCAGCCTGGCCACTGCTGCCCGGGCTCACAGCGGTGCTGGGCGCACCACAGTGAGGGCCGGACAGGGGCCCCGGTGCCCACTCAGGGCCGGTGGCAACGGAGCGAGGACCGGGGCTGCACCTTGTGCCCTGGCGTTTCGCTTTGTCAGGGGAAACCGTGCAGGTTCCCGGCCGCCAGGTACCCATCTCCCTCTCCCCGGTCCTGGGGCCTTCCCCGTCATGTGCAGTCTGGCACAGCGTGGCGCCCGCCAGTCTCTCCCTTGTGCCCCAAAGCTCTTAGGTAGGGCCCAGTAACTAGTCACACGCATAGCTGAGACCTTGCGTCCCCACATACCTCGGATCTGTGCTCTGAAAGCCCAGGTTTCTGATCTAGGAGGCTGTGGCATTGTGTCCTGACCTCGTGTCCTCTGCTCCCTGTCCGTGCTGCCGGAGGTCAGTGTCGGGTGAACCTCGCTTCTGCTCACGCGGAACAAGCACCTGTGGCCAGGAGTGCTGCCCTCAGGGACGTTCTCACGGTTAACGAGCGCGCGCGCGCGTGGTTTCACGGAACCCCCTTCCCACCCGGGGTCCTTCGGTGCAGGTCCGACATCAGCATTTTGACAGAGAACGTGTCCTTTCTAAAGGGGAGCTTGCCACACAGCGTGGATGGGAGGTGGGGTGCAGGCGGACAACAAAACGCTAGTTGAGGAGACCGGTTGCCCACCGAATGTCACCGCAGGGCAGGAGGGAAGGGATCGGTCCCCTGGGGAGGCAGCAGCAAGCCAGGTCAGCGCGTTCCCAGAGCAGCAGCCTCCAGTGCCAAGACCCAGGAGGCTAGGGAGAGTCCGCCCAGGCCACTCACGGGAGGCCGGCCGGTTTCCTAGCAGCATCGGCCGCGTACAGTATTCCGAGGCATGGACACCTCCGGAGGGAAGCAGTCTGCTGTCCCCGTGTTAGACGCAAACCTTGTGCATGTGCTTGTGTCCATCTGACTTCAAACCCACAGGCTGCAGGTCCTGAATTCAGCAAGAAGTCGGGGTGAGGGGCATGGATGGGCTGTCCAGGGGCAGGGTGACCGTGGCCTCCCAGTGTGCCCGGGGCTCAGAAGTTTACAGGAATAGGGGACATTTGCTATTGACACTGAGGGTGTCCTGGGCCAACTGGGACGGTCGGTCACCTCCACATGACCAGGTCCACGTGAGACCCACGTGGGCACCCCCTGTGAGGTGTATCCGTGTGTCTGAGTGTTTACGGAGGGTCGTGAAGAGCAGACAGGTGAAGAGATTGGTTTCACGTGTTTATTTTTAGTAGAAGGCTTCGCATTCTCTCGGTCAGTGGGCCAGCGCGCAGAGTTAGGGGCTGGCCCCCATGCCCACCGGTCTGTAAGGGTTCCTTGCCCTCTGGGCGCACTGGTCCCAGGAAATGGGACTTGGTCAGGACCCGGACTGGATGTCTCCTGTCTGAGTTCTTCCAGCTCAGAGGTGACTCACAAAGAAGTCTCGAGAACCTTCTGGTCCGTATGGGCGACACGAGCTCATATTCTCACCAACAGCTTTCTTCAGGGCAGCCTCGTTGTCATTGTAATGGTGCCATCAAGGCTAAACGAGGTGGTGTCCCGTGAGCATTATGACAAAATCTGTGAGCCCCGTGCGTGCTCCACCAGGATGGGGCCTTGTCCTCGTGGGACCTTCGAACAGCCAGTCAGTAGCGTTGGTTAGGCTGTGCCTGGAATTACAGCTCACTCGTGTGCTGTCTGTCCCCTTCTGAGGACAGGAACGGTGTCCCACCACCCTCATTACGTGCAGAAACAGCTAGAACAAAACCCCGCACAGAGCAGGCACCTGGAATCCGTGACACAGGGAGCACCCCGAGCTGGAAGGGACCTTCGGAAGCAGTTGGGCAAGCTTATTGCTTCTCTCAAGGGGACCCGAGGCCAAAGGGGTGGAAGTTCCCGGTCAGAGTCAACAGCTAGTTATAGACGGAGTCTCAACGCTGGGACTCGGGACCCTCCGCCTGCGGGCAGCTGTCCCTTCTACCAGAGCATGGGGGGTCACCGGCTGGCAGAGGGGGAGGCGTGAACACTGTGTCCAGGGGCGCACGGAAGGCCCCACCGTCATCTGGGGATGTGGGGGGGGGAGTGTCACTAACCGCAAGAGCAGCTCAGTGATGCGTGTCCCCGTGTGCAGGCGCGATGACTGTCCACACACGCACATCCGTGTGGTCACTGTGTGCGCGCCCCCATCCCTGCTGCCCGCAGAGGACTGACCTGTCTCCCTTCTTCCCTTCCAGGCTAATGGAGGTTGGCAGGATGCTACTACTCCCTCATCAGTGACGTCCCCCACAGAAGGCCCTGGCAGTGTTCACTCTGATACCTCCAACTGACCTCCCGGCACGCGCACCCCGGCTGACCCGCGCCCAGCCGGGCGGGGCCGGGGGTGGGGGGGAGGGCGGCTCCCAGGCTGAAGCGGTCAGGCTGGAGGTCGAAGCAGTCGGCAGACACCATGCGTCTCCTCCCCTTCTCTTCTGTGGGACGCCACTTCAGCCAATCTGGACACGTCTTTATACTCTGTCCCCCTTTTTTTTCTGGGTAGAAGCCACCCCTCCCTGCCTCCAGCTGCCCGCCTGCGGCCCGTCACCGTCCCCGCCCTGGCCCTCCGTCTCTCACGCCCTGGGTCCCTGCCCTCCACACATCACCGAAGGATATTTTCAACAATTAGAGGAATTGAAAGAGGGAAAAAAAAGTGCGAAGAAAATAATAAAAGCGTTTGTACGTTTCCACGCTGGTGGTCCGAGGAGCCACGTGTACCTCATGGAGCCCCCCCAGGCAGCCCCCACCTCTCCTCAGCCTCTCTACCTCTCACAGGAACTCGCCACTCCGCCCGCACCTGGGCCGCCCGCCTCCTCTTGCTCTGCCCTTGCTGGGGACAGGTCTGGTCACCTCGCTCTCCCTCCCTGCCTTCCCCTCAGCCCCGGTCTTCCCCGGGGACCGCCACCCCCGGGCTCCGAGAGGCGCCCCCCCCCGTTTTCTGTGCTCCGCTCCACCAGGTTGGCTCCGGGCAGGAAGTCGGCAGCAGGGGGCGCTCAGGGAGAGAGAGGCCGCGTTCCTGTCTTCTCATCCTAGCAACAGCGTCTGGTGTCAGGCACAGACCACAGAGGCCAAACCCCCCTCAGAGCCAGGTGTGGGTCAGGCATGGTGACAGGTGTGCCACAGAGGAGGGGATGGTTCTCATCCTGAAACCCTTTGTCGATACCCACACACGCACGTGCGCACACACACACACACACACACACACACCTATAGGCACCGCCCCAAGGTCAGTCAAATGCCACCTACAAATACCCACATTAGTAACCGTGCATTATGCCCTGTGAGCCCAGGAGAGAGAATCAGCAACTCCCAGTGACGGTCACGGACACGGAGAAGCGGTAATGCCCAAGGTGCGTCCCGGCACGCGCACACCAGAACAACACCCACAGGACAGGACAGGTTTCCCGGGTCAACCCTTCCTGCTCACACTGGCTGGAGTTCAGGGCACGTTCTTACAGCATCCGCTGCGGATTCGGGTCTGTGCTGTTCTGGCGTGTGTACTAGGGACGTCGCGTGAACCACCCGGCGTTCCCCAGCTCGGGGTTGTTCTGGAGGAGACGGTTGTGTGAGATCCTGGCTCGGGCGCACTGTTCGCTCACTTGTTTGAGGACCTGCACGTGGTGGGGACGGGGAGGTGATGTCCTCAAGTGAGATTGTCACTGTGATTTCTGTGCTTGAGGAAGCCCTAAGGGGGATGAGTGTGTCCCGGAGAGCCATTCTCCAGTGTCACCTGAGCTCACGTTCTCCGTGGCCGACGGGGCCAGCACTAAAGAGGGCAGCTCTGTCACCTGTTGCATGGGAGGTGGTCAGATCTCTTGGTACCCTGTTTTTCCTGTCTGTGAAATGGGGACAGTACTTCCGGGCTCACCAAGGGCTTGTGAGAGACGGAAGGTGTTGACCTCCTTCGTAACCGGTCTGTAAGCATGACCCTGTCTTGAGCTCAGCCCCTGTGAGATAAACTGGTTCGTGTCATGTGTGACCATGGCTCTCCCGTTCTGACTCCTGGTTCACATCAGTGCCCTGACGTCATCACCATGGTGACAGAGGGAAGGATTACGGTTGTAGGGTTTTTTGGTTTGCTTGCTTTGCTCTGTTTGACTTCTTAGAACGGAGATAAGCACCCCAACTAGGAACATCAGGCCCGGTTCTCTTCGTCTGTGGTTGAATCTAATCTGTGGCCTTGTGGGTACCTTGTCCCCTGTCACGTGGACCCTCCTGGAGTGGCTTGTGGGAAGGTGTGAGGCCCAGCGGGGCGAGGCTGGTCCCCTAACCAGGTCACGGATGTCCCGCGTGGCGCCTTGCCGGAGGGTGTGTGCCGTTGAAGGAGATACAAACAGCAGGCATGTGGCGAGATTCCAGGGTCTGCTGACTCAGAGCACAGGAAGCTGTCCGCTCGGCTGGGCTCCACACCGAGGGGTCCGAGCAGGGCCATCACGAGACACCCCGGGAGCGGTTAGCCCAGGGGAGGCCCGCCTCCACGCGGGGAGGTGCTGATCACCTGCTCGGGGAGACCTGACTTTCGGATGCAGGGTTGCATGGCTGCCATTTCAGGCCAGGCCAGTGAAAAGAGCAGAGCAGAGCTGATGGTCCCCGTCACACACACATCCCTCTCTGTGCCTCCCCCACACGGCTCCCTCCACAGCCCTGCTCACATCCTGCATGGTGGCCCTGCGGTCTCTCGCATCCGTCGGACCGTGCTAGCACAGTCAGCAGAGGGTGGGGGTGGACAGAGCCGGCCTGTGGCAGGACAGCACCCCGGGGGCCCCTGGCAGGTCCATCCCACCGCCCCCGACGGGGCCAGGACTTGTGCGACGGACAAGGGAGCGTGGCATCTCCCCTGGCCGCGGCGCCCCCACGGGCTTGCCCACCTGCAACTCCTCGCCGCCGCCCCTTTCTCATCTCCAGCCCCCCGGCCTGGAAGGACTCCCGCCCGCGCCGAGCTCCGGCCCAGGGACGCCTCCTTGGACTTGGTTTTTATTCTGCTTGGCGGGCGGTTGTCTTTCTCTCCTTTTCCTTTGCCCACCCTTCTCCCTCCTTTTCCTTCTGAGTTTTTATTTTTCTGCCCAGAAAAACCTGACTTCGATACCAAAAAAATAAAAAATGAAAAGATAAAACTACAGAAACTTCCAATTTAAAAAAAAAAGCTTTTAAAAAAATCAAACAAAAAAAAAAAGAGATTACTCAACGATTCTCTCAGCTTTATTAACATTTTCCATTGTTTCTTGCGAAGTGTGTCTCGTTCTTTGTAGTACCGATGACGACGAACATTTGATAATGAATGTTCTTGTATATTCAGATAAAGGAGAGGAAAAAAAAGGAAAAAAAAAACCAAACCAAAAAGGCGGTCTGAATTTAATAGTGTTTATAATAAAAAGAATTTTAAAAAGATGACCCTCATAGCACGCAAAACAGGACGGGAATGGCCCTCTGTGTCCCGTGACCACGCCCATTGTCCCTGCCTTTGTTCTCACGCCCATCGACCCACCTACCTACGTTGGCCATCCTGCCCCCCCCCACCACCATGTTTCTTTTATTTCTCTTGCATTTGTGAATTAGTTCAAGAATGCTAGACAAAGTGTCGAGTTGTGCACACCCATTTCCTGTCTCATGATGTTTAAACGTGACCGTAATTCATTTTGTAAACTAAAAGAGAAAAAAAAAAGAAAAAAAAAAAAAGGTCGGGATAGTGAGCATCCTAGAGGTACAACCTAACACGTTATTATTATGTTTCTTAACTTTTTGAGACCCAGAAGAGAATTCTTTTCTTTTGTTTTCATCCTGCTCTTGAAAATATAACAACAACAACAACAAATGATGTTCTGTTTTGTGTTATTTTGGGTTTGTTTATTGGGGAGGGGGGCTTTTTTTCTTTTTCACGGTCAGAATGATATTGTTTTTATTCCTTACGTATGTATACAAGGTGATGTGAAAAACCTCCCATCCCCACTGCCGTGCCTCCCCAGTGCCGTTGCTGTTTCTTGCTGCTTCTCTTTTGTCCCCTCAGAATGGCGCTGACGTCACAAAGCTCAGGCAGGGGTGGGGGGGGGTGTCTCTTTGCTCACCTGCATTCGGAGGGAGCGGCACACCTTCCGCCTCTAAGCAGAGCAGACTGTCAGGGGCTCCTCGGGCCTTTTCCACCTTTGGCCTTTAAAAAATTCGAGGCCTCAGCCCCCTAGAACCTTCTACAAACTTGGAGGGAAGAAAAAGAGTTTCACCCTGTCGGTCGCGACTGTCCCCACAGAAGGCTGGCTTTTCTTCCATCCCGATTCGTAACAACATTCTGAGAGGCCTCTTCCAGCCTGAGAGGGCTTTCCTCGCCCGCCGAAGAGCCCCAGGGGCGAGGCTGGCAATGGCTGCCCATCTGTGGGCCTGGGGGAGGGGTCCCCATTTTGGGGTCAAAGACCCAAGAGTTGGGCAGAGACACAAGTATTTCTACCCAAACAGCCGCCCTCTTGTCTTCTTTTTTTTTTTTTTTTTTTTTTTGAGTCACAGCCGTAGGATGAGAAGCTTTTCACATCACCTTTGTGGTTTCCATCCCTTTAGCTCAAAGCTTTCTGGAACCTTATTATTTTATTTTATTGTAACCTTTTTTTTTTCCCTCTCCCTTTTGTTAAAATCAATAAAACACACGATGTTGTCTCCCCTTTCCTTGCTTATTTCTTCTTTTCCTCTTGGCGCTAAACCATTTATTTTGACGCGCCCTCCTTCGGTTGTTGGTTTGAAACCCCCCTACACCCGCCCTGCCCCCCCCCACACCCCTGTTCTTATTATCCAGAGTATAAACCTGCGAAGCTCTGCTCTGTTTTGGTTTTTGAGAGTTTAAGCTTTTTCTGCTTCTGTGAGTGCACAAGCGGCTTCTGTTCCCTTTGATTCCGCCCGAAGTTTTGTGTGCTCTGATGATATACTAACACGGTGTAGGTTTTACAGTCTCCTAATTTGTACTGGTCATGCATATTCCAAATAAATAGTTTCTTTTGTTGCAAAAAAAAAAATGCGTGACGTGTGTCTGCGGTGTCGACTTTTTGTTTCTCTGACATGCTGGTGACTTGCCTCCCTCCCACCCCCCACCCTCGCCCTGAAGGAGGGCCGGGTTCTGGCGGAAGAGGGTCTATCTAAACTGTCCCCATCATCTTAAAGTCTAGGGACAGTGGTGTGGGGCCTGTGACCTCAGGGAGCTCTGACCTCAGCCAGGAAGGAGGGAGGGGAGGAGGGAGGGAGGGAGGGAGGAAGGGAGGAAGGATGGTGGATGGGCAAATCCAAGCGGGGCTGCGGAGGGAGAGCACCCCTATCTTTCCCGTTTGTCGGTGGCGGGACCGCCCTCCGCCAGGCACCAGCCGGATGCAGCCCCGGGAGGTGTTCCCTAACAACTCCTAAGTGCGTGCTTCCACTGTCGGCCCCGAGATCCCATTCCCCTTCTCTGAGTCCGTGGTCTGGTCCTAGGAAAACCATGGGACCGAGAGATGTTTTCCAGAGAAGGGACGTAGGTCAGGAGTGCTCAGCTCTCGGAAGCAGGTGGTGTCCGGGCACCAGGCTGCCACACCTCCCGGTGTTGTGTTCGCTTCCCACGGAAGCTCCCACCCCTGCAGGGTCCTCGCTCGCCAGGCCCCCGACCTCTGGGGCCACAGTCTGTTGGAATTGGGTGTCTGTGTTCTGGCTCGAACAGCACCTCAGCCGTGTTCCCACCCAGGCAGTGGGCGGAGCATCTCGTCCTGCGTTCTACTCGCTGTCCCCTGGGCCATCACGTGCCTAGTGTCCTCGTTTTCACACGTAACCCCAGTGTAGGCGGCCCCCAGTGAGGTAAGTATGTGTTCAGTGTACTGGTCACTCCCCCCTCATTCTGATCACAATTTGATTCCAATCAGTAGGAAACGGAGCAAAGTAATAAAGAATCAGTGGGAACCAAATGATCATTTTTTGTGAAGGGCCAGGCAGGAGGCTGGCTCCACAGCCTCGGAAGTATAAGTCTATCTGCTAGTGTTGATTCAGAGAACATTTTCCAGGTAAAAACAGAGGCCTCGCACCCCCTCTTCAGGTGGGAACATCAGACACACATGGGAGGTTCCGTGTGCAGGGCACTTCCGGCCACCTCCCCCCTCAGCTTCCTGGAGATTTGAGGACCTAACTCACCGCCCCCCACCTTATTCATTAGAGTGATACTAAACTGTTAGAGTAAATACCAAAAGATACAATGTGTCAAATGCAGAACCAGGCTGCCTCATGGAACAGCCTGAGACAGACACTCCTGGTCTGGGTGCCTCAGCTCCAGGTGGTGATTCAGGGACCCGGCTCCTCCCGTTTGTGTCCCCCCACCCCCCAGAAATGTATGATCCTCCCACCGGGCCAGCAGAAGGGAACAGGTGTGAAGGCTCCACCTCTCATTGGAAACCTTGACTGACACTTCCCTTCTCCTCATGTCCCTAAATACCTGGGGGTGGTGAGATGAGGGGGTGGTCCTGGGCTAGGCAGCCCCTTCCTGGCACAAGTGCTATACAATAACTTGGTAGATAGTTGGCCATCACACTTAGTGACCAAAAGAATCGGGAGCCAAAGACAAGCCCACATGGTTATTTCACTGCATTGGACACACCCAGTAAACCACGACCAGTCAGCATCCCAGGGTGGGCTTCCTTGTGCTTTGGTGGGGAAGGTCCAGACAGGGGTGTGACAATAGGAGCCAGGATGGACCGCCCCAGCTCTGTCTCTCCAGGGAGAGAAAACAAAGTATCCTCCTCTGTGACAGTAGATGAGAAGCACCCCTCCCTTGTCCCTAAGTGCTCCAAATGTGGACCCTGTCTAAACACAGGGCTCAGCACCCAGTGGTTAGTGGGTAGGAGGGGGTGCCGTAGTCCGTGAAGGCAACCTGGTCCCACCTTTGGGCGGTCAGTCCCATGGGTGTATTGCTGGTTAGTCACTTGGGAGAGTCGATTTTTAAAGGTGTAAAATATCACAAGATCTGACCTGTTTTCCTCCTCATGAAGTGCTGTCCTCCTAAGCCTCCTCGGCCTCCCCTGCAGCTACAAGAAGACAGGAAGCAAATAATAATGTTCCCACCACCGTTTGTCACCCAGAGTCTAGTCTCCCCTCTGGACACATCCAGTGTGGGGATGGCAGGGAGCTCAGTTCTTCGAAGACCACTCCTTACGTGAGCCCGGGAGGGTGTCCTGACCCGATGTCTGACCCGGAGGCCTGGCGCAGCGAGCAGGCTCCACTCGGGGCTCCGCTCTCCCAGCTCCCTTGGACGCTACGGTGGTGCAGACAGAGGGGCTGGCAGGATCACAGCCCCTGGGCAGTGAGGCACGGCCCTGGCGTCGGGCCATGGCCAAACATCGAGGCCACTCTGGGCCATATGAGGTGGGGGGGGGAGGAGTAGTCACAAAGGACAACTGCTGTCCTTGTATATCCTCTCGGGGCCCACGCGGAAGGTCAGCTCAAGATCCTGGACGCCCCTGGATAGATCGGTAGGGACCATTTGTTCATGTCTAAGTCACACCGTGCCCTAATCCAGAATTCACTCTGTGCCCCGATGCCCAGCCGCCGTCCAGTGTGGCTCGTCCTGCTGGTCATACAAGCCCCAAATGCTCTGGGACATTTGAATGAAATCTCCCATGATTAAGTGTCCAGAGAGAAATCGAATTTTAAAACAAAATCCTCCTCTCCCTTCTGAGTTCAAGTTTAAAGAAACGCCAGTCCTCAGCGTCCCCTTCCCGACCCCTGCTGCGCTCCGTCCCAGCCAGACGGTCTTGCTCCGTCCCTGCAGGCAGAGGAGGGTCTTCCTTCCACAGCAGCAGGGAGGCCCCTTCTGTCGGAGTGGGGGCGGCTATGGCGGCCCTTCCAGGGTTCAGCTAACCCGACCCTGCCTCTCGCCAGCGCCCCGTGTTTTCTAAGAAGTCACAGAATTTAGAAAGCACAGGCAAAGCCCAGGCTTCTGGAGAGAAATGACGTTCCCAGACCCCACTCACGGCGCCACAGGACTGTTGCTGGTGGACAGCCTCAGCGGAGAGGCCACGGTCTGGGGAGGAAGAGGGAGGCGGCGAGCACGGGAAACTGGAAGAGGGACGTCTCTCTTCCCGGCTTCACGATGCCCGTGACAGATATCCACCCGTACGGAGGAAAAACTTACCAGTCAACGTTGCTCTGTGCCTCCGAGTCCCGGGGGAAAGCACCCCAATCTCTGCATCCTGCTTCTCGCTCCCAGAATAACCTTTGAAATATCTGTGTCTTTGTGCAAAGTTCAGAAATGCACAACGGGCCCCCTCCCGGCCACGGTCTTACCCTGGGCACTCACATTCATACTTAGGACTGATCTCAGTTTCCACTTCCTCTCAAGCCCTGCATTCCTGACCCCCAGACACGTGTCCCGGGACCCCCATGGCTTCTGTGACTGTCTCCTCTGAGAGTCCACACTGACCACAGGCTATTGCCGGTGCTGGAGGGGCCGGCCTTCTGCCCACAGAGCCTTGCATTCCCTCTGCCTTGGGGGGGGGGGGCAGCAGGGGGGAGTCCTTCTTCTGTATCAGCAGCAGAAACTTTCCTTCCCGCCATCTCTGGGGGTTGTCTGAGAGTTCTCTCCTCCTGTTCCCCAACTCCTTTGTGGCAGAACCAGCGAAGTTTAAAATTGTTCAAAGGGGCCTCCCCGGTTCCATCCCTCTGCTCTTGTGAAGAGCCTGTCCATGAGCCTCTGGAGTCCCCTGTCCCCGGCTGGCTGGGGATGGTGGTTTGGTCATCACACAGCCATGGACAAGCAGCCATCTGTGAGTCGTCAGCCACCTTCGGAAGGACCTTCAGTTTGCTCCAGTGGGGCTAGCACTGGAAGATGTTTCTAGTAAGACAAATGATTAAACAAACAACAACAACCACAATAAAAAAATTTTTTTTAAAACTCTAGGTTTCTGCTGACAGCGACAACCGAATTCATTACCCCACAAGCTCAGGCAAGGATTTAAGATCACGACTCTCATTCACAAAGCCCTGAGCCAGGGAGGGATTAATGGGGCTGGGTGATGGGAACGGACGTGGCTGAGAATGAGCACGCTGATCCACAGCAACTGACCCCTCGGGACGGAGTGATGGGAAACCCAGGAACACCCAGCAATGGTGAGAAGGTCAACTCAGAGCCTCCCCAAGCCGGGACACAGTTTCCCTCCCTCCTCTGTCACACAGGGGCTCAGTCCTGTCTGATCCAACCAACACTTCTCGACACCCGAGTGCTGGGAAGAGAGAGGAAACGGGAACAGTGAGCTCAGTTAGCAATTGCTTTCTTAAAAAACATATGGGTATAGGCCCTGACTGGTTGGCTCAGCGGTAGAGTGTCGTTCGGCATGTGGAGGTCCCGGGTTTGATTTCCGGCCAGGGCACACAGGAGAAGCACCCATCGGCATTTTCACCCTTCCTCCTCTCCTTTCTCTCTCTCTCTCTCTCTCTCTCTGTCTCTCTCTTCCCCTCCCGCAGCTGAGGCTCCATTGGAGCAAAGTTGGCCCGGGCACTGAGGACAGCTCCATGGCCTCTGCCTCAGGCACTATAATGGCTCCAGTTGCAGCAGAGCAATGGCCCAGATGGGCAGAACATCGCCCCCTGGTGGGCATTCCAGGTGGATCCCGGTCGAGTGCATGCAGAAGTCTGTCTGACTGCCTCCCTGCTTTGCACTTCAGGAAAATACAAAAAGAAAAAAAAACCAAAAAACTAGTGTAAATGTGGTTACTCTGCAGAGGTGCAGAAACCACGTTAGGATGGTAGGAAATGGACGTCCTGAATTCGGAAGGACCCTCCTTGCTCCAGCATCCTCTTCCCTACAGGCTCAGATTAAACACCTGGCTGAGCCCGGGCCCTCCTCCTAACAGCCCAGGAATCCCAGGAGCGTTCCTTTCTGCTTCCTGTTGCAGACTCAGGTCACAGTGCTATGACACCAGCCCCCCGAGAAAGATGATCCCCTCACACACGCATCCCCCGGGCAGGTAAGCATCTCTCCTATGGGGCCACCTGTTCCTCCCAAGTCCTTGCTGTGTCTCGGCCCAGCCTTGAGTTGTTCCTAAGTACCTGGTGTCCGTCCGCATGTAGCTGTTGGCTAAGGGGCCGGAGCTCTCCCGCACCCAGAGGGGAACACCGGGCTACCTGCACACCCTCAGGTGCTGGGGCAACAAGCAGGGAGAGAGACAGACAAGGAGAGAGGGGGAGACTCAAGGGCAGGGAGGAGGGGTGGAGGGGGAGGAAACGGGAGGAAAACACGGGAAGGAACGCAGGAGGAGGGAGGGAGAAATACCAGAGGGGGCAGAGCGAGGCCATGCAGGCGAGACATTAGGGTCACGTCACGTCTTTCTCCCCAAAGTGAGGTCCCTGGCACAGGGGCAAGAAGAAGTCAGAACGAGGCGGGGGAAGGGGAGAGAGTAGAAGAGAGAAAACGGTCAACAACACAGCGCCCGGCAGGTGTGAAGACTAACGTCCACGGTGACCTTGCCGTGTTGTTGAGCCGCTCTGCCGATCTCGTTTCTGAACACTAGGTCTGTGATTTATTTCCAGAATTCGAATAATTTGGGGGATGAAAACTAGAGTGTCTAACGGGCCTCTCCCCGGCTGGCATTTGGTTTGAACACTTAGTTTTTGCAACGACGTACATACTTCTTCTCTCATTTGACAAATGCTGAATGGACACGTGCTGGACCCCAGTCTGCAAATGAGAGCTCCGACAGGGCCCCAAGTCCCTGTTCTCAGGGGGGCTCTATCCCAGTGGAGGGGGAAACAGACAGAAACAAAAGACAGAAGGTTAAGGAGGGGTGTTGGACGGGGCCGAGTGGTGGTCCGGACAGAGAGGGGGACTGAGGCGCTCCCATGAGTGACGGCGGCGGCCCAGGGGCGGGCTGAAAGGGTGTTGCAGGGGGAGCACTGTGACCCCAAGGATCTGAGAACAGGGTTCCAGGCAGAGAAGCAGCCCCTGTAAAGGCCCTGTGGCTGGAGCACACCTGGGAGGACCAAGGAGTTGCCCAGGGTGGCTGAAAGGGACAGAGAACCGGACGAGAATGTCAGGAGAGGTGGTCAGAAAAGTCACGGGGGGGCAGGGAGGGCAGGCCAGACCCTCTAGTCTGGCCTGGTCAGGACTTGGCGGTCTCCTGAGTATGTGTTCTATTTCAGGAGCTTCTGCCGGCACCGTCCAGGGGTCTGCCTCTCTCCCTATGGGGCACTCGGCCTGCAGCACCTGTGGGCAGGTGTCCAGCTGGTGTGTCTGGGTGTGGAGTGCGGACACTGGTGGAGGAAGGGCCTTGTCATTCATCTCCCAACGGGTACCTGTGAGTAGCCGCGTGCTGCCGAAATGTAGGAATAACCCGGCCAGTAATTCACACTCACCCTCCGTGACACCCCTGGCTGGTAACACGTAGGCATAGGAACACGGCCCCATGTGACAGCATGGCATGTGACCGTCAGCCACGTGAGGCGGGGGCAGAGGAGGGCTGTGGCTGCCGCCTGCCTCCCCACCGTGAGCACCCAGACCTGAGAGTCCCCACCTCTCTCTGTCCTCCCCCGGCCCCCTGGCCCGCGGGGCATAAATCTTTCTGGGAGAGCTGTTCTCCCGTGGTCACACCGTAACAGGCTACTAAACCTGCCCATGGGGTGAATTACGAGCCGGCCTCGGGAGCCCCAGCCCCGGGCGCCCGCGGCATGAATTGTAGGGCTCCAGGCTGCCGGCACGATATTTATTTATTTGTTTGCTTTCGCATATTTTAATCTGATCATTAAATTGCAATCTGCCACCCATCCCCAACCCCGACTGTCTTCAGATGGAGCGGATTTTTCATAGGTAATGATACCTATAAACTTCAGTGGTGGCAGCCGCTGCGGAGACTGGGCGGAGCAAGACGTGGAGCCGGGGGAGAGGCGTTGCAGAGAGACATCCCACCTGGCCGCGCTTGGGTCACTTCGCTGTTGCCCTGAGCTCGCTCAGCCCGACTGGTCCCTGGGGGAAGGCAGAGAGGGTGCGTTCTCCTGCGCAGCCCCTGTGGCCTTTTCTAGCTAGAAAAACCTGTGCTGAGTGGAGAACCTCTGCCCCTTGTCCTTGCCTTTCCCAGTAGAAAAGGGGTCACCCAACCCGCCTTTATGATGTTGTCCGGGGAGAAGTCTGCCCTCAAAAATCAAAGGTTGCCTGACCTGTGGTGGCGCAGTGGATAAAGAGTCAACCTGGAAATGCTGAGGTTGCCGGTTCAAAACCCTGGGCCTGCCTGGTCAAGGCACATATGGGAGTTTATGCTTCCTGCTCCTCCCCCCTTCTCTCTCTCTCTCTCTCTCTCTCTCTCTCCCCCCCCCCTCTATAATGAATAAATAAAATCTTTAAAAAAAAATCAGGGGTCAGATGGTGTCACAAAGCTCATGTGCCCGAGATCATCTGTGTGTGTGTGTGTGTGTATGTGTGAGAGAGAGACAGAGACAGAGACAGAGAGAAAGAGAGACAGATAGGGACAGACAGACAGGAAGGGAGAGAGATGAGAAGCATCAATTCTTTGTTGTGGCACTTTAGTTGTTCATTGATTGCTTTCTCATATGTGCCCTGACTGGGGGACTACAGCAGAGCAAGTGACCTCTTGCTCGACCCAGCAACCTTGGGCTCAAGCTGGTGATCTTTGCTCAAACCAGATGAGCCTGCGCTCAAGTCGGTGATCTTGAGATTTCGAACCTGGCTCCTCCACGTCCCAGTCCGATGCTCTATCCACTGCGCCACCTCCTGGTCAGGCAAAGTCATCCTTCTGATCAAGCATGCCATCCGATGGCAGGGCCCCGGCCCCGGAGAGGATGACAGTCATCATGGCTATAATATCAGCACCCCTTGATTTGCCGTGCGGTGTGTAGAGTGTGCTGATGCCTTGCTGCGGAGCCCCAGCCCTGTGGGTGTGACAGGGCAGATGCGTGAGGTCCGTCCTGAGAGGAGGGGCTGTGGAGTGGTGTGCCCACCGTAGAACCGGCCCCTAGGAGGCTCCCTACAAGTGTTTGTGAATGGGTGAATGCGTGAATGGATGAGTAGGTCATGCTGCCCTGAAGCTGTCTCAGAAACACGTCTCAAAGTGTCGTAGGAGCCTATGGCTCCTGCCGAACCAGCCAGATGAGGCCTCCCTGCCCGTTTCCTTAATTCATTCTGGTCAGCACTGGCAGGGCACTCAGAATGGGGGCCCAGAGCAGGCAGGGGAGGCAGGTCCGCCCAGCCTGAGCCCAGGGACCAGGTGCCAGGGCCCTGCTCATATTCATGGGCTCAGTGTTCTCCACGGCCCCGGGCAGGGGGTGTCGTCATGTCCACTGCAGAGGAGGACACGGAGCACAGACAGTGGAGCACCTCTCCCAGGTGGGCAAAGGGAAGAAGTGAAGAAGCCAAGCTTACACTTGGGCAGCCTGGCGCTCTCCGTCTTTGAGCACCTGCCGTCCACATCTCTCTCCCTACTGTCTGTCTCCCGAGTTCAGGTGCGGGAGGAAGGAGGAGGTGAAACTGGCCTGGGCGCTCGGGAGAGGAAGGAGGCCGGAGAACCGCACACGTCTTTCCTGCAGGAGTGGACGCAGACCTTGTAGACACACAGACGGCCTGGTCTCGGCAATTCCGCCCACTCCGGAGCTTCCAGAAGTGGGCTCAAGGCACACGGGGGACCTCCATCCCTTCGGGGGGAAGGAGGGGATCCAGCTTGAGATGACAGGACTCCACACGTCTACTCCAAACACCAGCTACCCCGCCAGGGGCCCTGAAAATCATGGCTTTTGTTTTGTTTTGTTTTCACTGATGGATGCTGTAGACTTTGTAAAAGCCAAACAGATATTTCTCTATATTATCCATCACCGATTGGACAATGGTGATCAAGTTGTGTCTCAGTGACGCTGGTGAGCTGACCTAGCCGGGGCCGAGTGGGTGACCATGTCCTGGAATCACAAGCTCTAAGTAAACCGCTGGGTCCCTGAGATTCAGAAGGAACTTCAGAACCTCCCCAGCCCGTCCTTCCTGCTCCTCAGCTGGGCACAGCCCTGGGGGGGGGGGGGGAGGATGCACCCATGGATCCAGTGGTTACAAGTGGTTTCCAGCAAGAGAGAAACTTCTATTGAAGACCCGGGTTTCTGGGGACCCCTCTGGGATGACCGGATTAAAGAAAAGGAAGGTGAGCCCTGGCCAGTTGGCTCACTGGTAGAGTATCGCCCCAGCGAGTAGAAGTCCTGGGTTCGATTCCTGGCCAGGGCACACAGGAGAAGCACCCATCTGCTTCTCCACCCCTCCCCCTCCCCTTCCTCTCTGTTTCTCTCTTCCTCTCCTGCAGTCAAGGCTCCATTGGAGTGATTTGGCCTGGGCACTGAGGATGGCTCCATGACCTCCACCTCAGGTGCTAAGATGAGCTAGATGAGCTCGGTTGCTGAGCAACAGAGCAATGGCCCCAGATGGGCAGAGCATCACCCCCTGGTGGGCATGCCGAGTGGATCCCGGTCAGGGTGCATGCGGGAATCTGTCTCTGCCTCCCTGCTTCTCACTAAAGAGAGGAAGGATGGAAGGGAGGGAGGGAGGGAGGGAGGAAAGAAGAAAGAAAAGTGGGTGGCATTGGGAAGAGGGTCCCGTGGGTGTTAGGAACGTCATGCACCTGCCCAACACCGAACAAGGGCACCAGAGAGCCCTGGGTCTGAAAGTCTTGATCTGCTGCTCGAGCTGGACCATGTCAGGCAAGTTATTCCAGCCTCTGAGCCTCGAAGCCTGCTCTGCATCGGTAAGCAGGGTTCTTGGGCTGCCAGGATTCGTGGGACACAGCAGCCAAAGGGGGGCCCTGAGTGGGCACTCATGCACCTGACTCCCATGCATGCTCCTGACTGTCAGGTCTAGGGTCACACACAGGGTGCGCTATGAAGGCAGCGGTGCCCACTACAGCTCAGTGGCCACACCGCAGCAACAGAGTGATTCAGGGCACCGAGGAGAAACCACCACTTGCAATTAGAAAACCTATTGCCGCCATGGCCGAGGTGACTGGCCCAGGAACAGGCGGACCGAGCGCATGAGGCTGAGCGTCCCATCTCGAATGCCTCCAGAATGCTGGCCTGTCCCCACCCCTCCCCGTCCCGATGCACCCTGGCCTCTGGGCGCTGAGGGTTCAGGACACACTTTGCAGGAATAGTAACAAGCCAACAGCGGCAGGGAGCAGCCAGAAGCCGGGGCTAAGGGGGGAGGAGGGGCGGGCTGGCTGGGTTTCCGTCACCGCTCACCGACCGCCTCTCTCCCCACAGATCCCTCGCCATTGATTATCCAGTCTCGGGCCTGACCTTTCCATTCTAAATAACACGGCAGTATCAGCGCAGCCCAGCCCACGGCTTTCGCAGGAAATTAACTGTATCTCGCCCTCGCAGGGGACCCCAGAAACCCCTTCCGTCAGGAAGCGGGAGCTGCTGTGCAGAGAGGGAGCCCGGCACTCTCTGCGCCTCGCACGCCTCCTAATACCCGTCTAAATATCACGGAGCTCCCAGCTGCTTCAGTCTAATAAATACTCATCTAGTCTCAAAACAGACAAATGTTAGGTCTCCGGTGGGCCCCCAGCTCCGGGGGTGGGGGTGGGGAGGCGGTGGAGGAGGGACAGACAGCTCAGCGGGCACAGGAGCGGCTGACGACAATGGCTAATGGCTTCCAGGCCCACCGGAACCAGAGATGACTTTGCAGGGAGGCCACGGTCACAGTCCGTGTCTGCGCTGAGCTGTCTTTCCTTCCTGTCTGCCCTTGGGGCAGCCTCAGGTCCCAGAGCAGCCCCCACGATGGGGGCAGGGGGGCCTCGGGGGTCCGTGATCCAGTCCAGGGACCACAGGGGCCTCTATGAGTGACGCACGCAGCGTGATCCAGTCCAGGGACCGCAGGGGCCGCTATGAGTGACGCACGCAGCGTGATCCAGTCCAGGGACCGCAGGGGCCTCTATGAGTGACGCACGCAGCGTGATCCAGTCCAGGGACCGCAGGGGCCTCTATGAGTGACGCACGCAGCGTGATCCAGTCCAGGGACCGCAGGGGCCTCTATGAGTGACGCACGCAGCGTGATCCAGTCCAGGGACCGCAGGGGCCTCTATGAGTGACGCACGCAGCGTGATCCAGTCCAGGGACCACAGGGGCCTCTATGAGTGACGCACGCAGCGTGATCCAGTCCAGGGACCACAGGGGCCTCTATGAGTGACGCACGCAGCGTGATCCAGTGCAGGGACCACAGGGGCCTCTATGAGTGACGCACGCAGCGTGATCCAGTGCAGGGACCACAGGGGCCTCTATGAGTGACGCACGCAGCGTGATCTAGTCCAGGGACCACAGGGGCCGCTATGAGTGACGCACGCAGCGTGATCCAGTGCAGGGACCACAGGGGCCGCTATGAGTGACACACGCAGCGTGATCCAGTCCAGGGACCACAGGGGCCGCTATGAGTGATGCACGCAGCGTGATCCAGTGCAGGGACCGCAGGGGCCTCCATGAGTGACGCACGCAGCGTGATCCAGTGCAGGGACCACAGGGGCCGCTATGAGTGACGCACGCAGCGTGATCCAGTCCAGGGACCACAGGGGCCGCTATGAGTGATGCACGCAGCGCAGGGCTCAGGCTGTCACTGGGCCGTTTGTCTGCTCTGAGATGGGGTTTGGACCCGAGTCCGATAGGCCTCCACCTGCAGGAGCCCGCGTGCAGGGTGAGCAGGGTGGGAAGGGAGACGCTTTCCGTGAGCCCTGAAACCTGGTTTATTTGCAAATAACCTGGTCCAAGGCTGGGTGGGACTGAAGGGAGAAGCACAGGACATTTTGACTCAGGAAATGCCTTGATTTGAGTCAGAGAGTAACAAGAAATTCTCTGTCCCAGGTCCTGGCCAGTTGGCTCAGCGGTAGAGCATCGGTCCAGCATGTGAAAGTCTGGGTTCGATTCCCGGTCAGAGCACACAGGAGAAGCGCCCATCTGCTTCTCCACCCTTCCCCCTCTCCTTCCTCTCTACCTCTCTCTTCCCCTCCCGCAGCCAAGGCTCCATTGGAGCAAAGTTGGCCCAGGCGCTGAGGACGACTCTATGGCCTCTGTCTCAGGTGCTAGAATGGCTACAGCTGCAATGGAGCAACGTCCCAGATGGGCAGAGCATCACCCCCTGGTTGACATGCCGGGTGGATCCCAGTTGGGCACATGCGGGAGTTTGTCTCTCTGCCTACCCACTTCTCACTACAAAAAAATACTAAAAAAAAAAAAAAAAAAGAAATCCTCTGTCCTGAGTTTTGTAAGTCCTTCAAGAGTCCGTAGTGGTTGGGAGGTGAGGAGGGAGTCTTAGGAAAGCTCTGGGCTCACACACAGGGACCCGGAGAGTCTGGGTGCCTGGCACCCCCCACACCAGGTGACACTCGGTTGGGAGTCCTGTGTGGACCATGGTTTGATTCCTTCAGTCCAGCCTGGGACCCACGTGGCTCTGAGATGGGGAGGCAGTTGGCAAGGAGGGTGGCTACTGATGTCACCTGACTCTCTGTGCGTCACCTACTCACTGGTTCCCTCGTGGGTTGGGGGACCCTGGCTGGAAGATGAGGCGGGGTCTCCTGGCCATTGAGCAGCTGGGGTTCTTACCATTTTGAACGTTGGAAACCCTGGGCTTGTCCAGTCAGGGCACATATGGGAGTTGATGCTTCCTGCTCCTCCTCCCTTTCTCTCTCTCTCTCTCTCTCTCTCTCTCTCTCTCTCTCTCAATCTCTTCTCTAAAATGAATAAAGTCTTAAAAAAATCCTCCCTCTCACCCCCCAACAGCCTTAGACATTCTCTACTCGTCCGCTGAAGTTCAGGTGAGACGCCACATGTTTGCAGTTGGGGCTGTCCATGGGGCCTTCCAGCCACTGCAAGCCTGAAGCCACAGGTTTGACTCCTCAGCGAGAGCCCCACCTGAGCCTCAGCTGCCTCCTTCTGCTCTGCTGGTCGGGAGCCTGGAAACACCACGCAGGAGGTGAGGTGGGGTTGCGAGGAAGGTTAACGTCTCAGGTTTGACTCTATTTGACTCAGGGAGGTTCCCAGGACAAACTCAAGGACTGCGGTATGGCTACACATTCGGCCACTGGCTCCTAAGTCCCCGAATGTCACATGGACGCCCCTGGACTTGGGCTTCTGTCCCAGTCATCTCTGCTGCCACTCGGTTAGCAGGAATTTAGCAAACACCTGCTCGTACCGGGCTCTGTTTCAAGCACCGGGGATCTGAGAACACACATCGTAAATGCAGGAAAGACACGGAAGCGCCACCAACGGGTCAGCTATTTAGAATGTTAGCCCTTTAAGTGCCGAGGAGAAAAGTTGGCAGAGCAAGGAGACAGTGAATGTTATGCTGGAAGCAGGCGGTAGGGACATGTCATTTTAGGGGAGTTGACCAAGGAGAGCCCCTCGAAGCAGGTGACATTTGAACGAGACCTAAAAGAGGCAAGGCAGCAAGCCCCATGGATATCTGGGATAAAGCAACCCAGGCAGATACGGTGTGTTCAAAGGTCCTGGGGCATCAGCATGCCTGACATTCAAGGAGCAGCTTAAAGGCCAGTATGGCTGTAGCAGAGGACAGTAGTGGGTGTAGTGACTAAGGGCCACCCTCCCAGGGCCATTGCCAGGACTCCAGATTGTACTTGGACAGGCCTGACACAGCCCCGAGGGTTATCAGAGGAGCACTAATTTGGACCTCAGTTCGTCCACAAGCTCTGTGGCCACCTCATCTCAATGACACTCATCTTAAAATAACTTTACTTCTCTTGACCATGGTCCCATCAACTCTAAGATGAGGACTGTGTGCTTTTGAGTCTGTCCTCTTTCCAGCATGAACATTTCTGTGACTTTAGCCAAACAGATTTAAAAGGAAGAAACCGCAGGGACGCTTGTTCGTGTCAAGAAGGCACGTCCCCACATCCTTCCCCATGCAGGGTTCCTCTGCTTGGGTCACAGAGGGAGACTGGGGTTGGAGGGGGGGGGGGCATTCATCTCCATCTCCTGTTTAGTTCAAAATGTGGGGACCGACCGGAAAATAAGAAACTTGACCTGTGTCCGTGCAGGGTCTCAAGTCCTGCCTCCACATCCCTTTCAGAGATGCTTGTCCACCAGGTCAAGTTCATTACCCACTGATCATTATTTCATCCCACGTAGTTGAGCCCCCGTGACATACCCTGCCCCAGGAGGGCTCCCCATGGGAGACGGGGGAGCAGAGAACACAGACAGGCTCTGCATCGCTGCGGACGATGCTCTTGTCAGGCGAGAGTCCCTCTGGTCTAAAGCAAGACAGAATGTCCCCACGGGACCCTGCTGAGAAACAGTGCAGAGCCCTGAGCAGGAGGGGTGCCCCACGAGAGGCGGCTACGTGGGGTGCTGCAGGGGTTCACCAGACAGAGTGCTCTCGGGAGGTGGGGGCGCGGGGGGCCCTGAGGGATGGCAGGTGCAAGCCAGGCCTGGGCAGCCAGGTGGGATCTTGACAGGTGGGTGTGGCTGCCTCCATTATCGGCCCCATAAAGCGGTTTTCTGGGTGGGTACGTGAGCGTGAGGCAGGTTGGCAGCTTCACATTCATGCGCCCACAGACGCGGACGTCTGGAGACGTGGGTTTTCACGAGCTGATCAAACAACCTAGCCTTACGGAGTCCAGGACGCCCTGTTTTAGGACGTTGTCATGGGCCCCCTGTCTCCTCCGACCTAGACGGAGGGAGAGGGCCTGGGGGCGGGCGGTCAGGTCCGCAGGTGAGTGAATTTCTGAGCCTCATGGGGTTCTTGGTGGGTCTGTGAGCATCACCTCCACCCAGACTGGCGAATGGGGTGGTGGGCATTTCACTCCTGCCTGTCATGGTGTCCCCAGGCCTCTGAGTGGGGGCGGGGGGGCACCTCCTCCCAGGAGAGCAGGACTCCTCTCTTCCCTGCTCTGCTCCTCAGCATTCTCTGTCACACAGACAAGGGACCCCTCCCACGTGACTGTTTACAAGCACAAGGACAGAGGCAGGGTATCTACCGCCTGTTCGTGCCCCCAGAACCCAGCACGAGGTAGATGTCCAGTAAAGACTGAGCACTGTGATAGACCAGCTCAGTTCATCTCACTGTCCCTGGGCCGGTTCCAGGTTCCACAGGGACCTGTGGGCAGTGAATCCTCCCCACAGAGAACAACGCCCGGTGGACACGGGCATGGGGGGTTTGGCAGATGCTGTCTGGGGCCACGGGGGGAGGCGTGTTTGTCACTCCAAGTGGCACCCTTCACTGTCACTCCTGCAGCCCCTGCCTGGCCACTTCCGCTCCCTCCCAGAGGGGACGGCATTAATGATCCGTTTTTCCCAATCCCCCCTCGCCCTGCTGGCTAGTTCCCCCCTGAGCACCTTCAGGCGGGGAAGGGGCTGGAATTTGTCTCACGGGGGCTCTGATTCATCATGCACGTAACCACCATCGCAGTCACATGTGGACTGCTGGCCCCAGCCTCCCTGGTCCTCCCTTGCCTCCGCTTCTCCATGCTCTGACGGTGTTACTATCTCCTCGTTATCCTGATCCTGTGTCCTTGGAAGAAGCTCACCTCATCAGCACTCTGTGACAGTGTCGTCCCCAGCGGGGTCCTGGAGACAGGTGTACTTGTCCCTTTGTCCAGACAACGGGCTTGCCTTTGCGCAGCTGAGCCCTCCCTGGCTTTCCGGCAGCGAGCTCACACCACTGACCCATGAATGAGTCCCTCTGCTCCCCCACGTCTTCTGCAGGTGCACAGCCCCCACTGGGCATGTGTGCCACCGGCGGCTCAGACCTGACTGCCGTCTGGTCCAGGTGTCCTTGTGACATGCCCTCCCATCAGATTGGGTCCTCGAGTCTGACCCGGAGAGACGTGTCTGGGTCTGGGTGTTGTGAATCCGACACATTAGCTCAATGCTCAGGCAATGGCTTCGTGCCGGACAGAGAGTGACCACGGTTGGAGTCCTTTTCCCCTAACAGGGACAGCACCTTTGTCATCTCACCTTGCTCCCACACCAACACGAGGAAGGGCGGGCTATTCCCATTCCAGAGTCAGGACCGTGGTGACTCAGAGAGGTTAAGGAACCGGTCCAAGGACGCACAGCCAGGCGGCGGCAGAGACAGGAGGACCTGAACTGACTTGGAAGGCCACACCAACAGCTGCTCCACCAGCCGCTCCCATCCGAGCCGTTGGTGTTTTGAACAGGACACAACAGAGGAGCTCGCAAACACTGCAGAGCTCCTCGGGCTGAGGGTTGACTTCCTCATCACGATGCCTGCCCCTCGGTTGGCACGTTACGGCCCCACAGTCCCCACCCCACCCGAGGAATAACAGAGGGACTTGGTTCCCCGTTTTGAAGACACCCAGTTGTGGCAACTCAGTGCGATTCTGTGAGCCCCACCCTACCCCAATGGCGTGAGCGTGGCGTTGCTTCCTTTGGCAAATTCACGCCAGCCTCCGTACGTCTCAGCCCCCTTCACCCCCTGCTCTGAAAAGATGGTTTGAAAGAATGGATTCTTGACTCTTGCCCAAGAATTTTGTGGTCAAATAGTCGTGAGGACCGGGTAGGCCCCCCCACCCTTGGCCAACCTGGGAAAACTCTAGAATGAATCTGATCCTTGACATGAGTCCCGCGTGGGGCAGAGACCCTTGAACCACGCTGTGCTCAGCCATAGTCTGGGGGGGGACCCTGAGCCCCTAACAGTGGGGGATGAAAGCCACCCCCATCCTTGGGGCTGGGCAGGGACCCTTCTTGAAAGGAAAAATGGGGAGTATATTTCCATGTCTCCGCCAAGCAGCCGGGATTTACTCTTGTGGGTCCTGTATCCATTCTAGAAAGATGCGATTTCAGTGACTTCATAATAACAGTGATGCTTATTTTATTCATCGAGTATTGCTTCCATAGGTACACTGCAAATGCCAACATATATATATATATATATATATATATATATATATATATATATATCTCCATCAGATGGTTTTTCATTAAAATTTCTTAGAGCAGGCCCTCGGCCGAGTGGTTGGAAGTGGCCTAAGGTGTCTCCAGAGGGGAGGTCAGTGAACTCGGGCCAAGCCCTCAAATTTTCCATTAGTGAGCCCGTGGGGTGAAGTAATAAATAAATTATTATTAAGCACTCTGCAAATGCAGTGTTATGTTAATGCTAAATAATCATAATCACAGAGTCGTTTGCTGATCTGGATACACGGGTCGGCTGCCCGTGTCATTTAAAATGGATGGCGCAGCACGGACTGCGAAGATGGATGAGGTCCCGTTCCCGGAGCTCAGTCATGCCGCTGGGGGCTCTCCTGCCGGGGGTGGGGCGGTCGGGGCTCCTCGGCTGCTGCGCCCTCCCGGGTCTTTCTCGGTGGGACAGTTAGCCAAGGAGAGGGATCCTGTCCAGCTGTAAGGGGCCGTAAACCCCCCACCCCTGCTCGGGAATGTTGGAAGTGGGCTTGGGTGAGTGCACCTGCATTTGCATTTCTGAGAAGTTAGGGCTGCTCTACTGGGGTGGGGGGGGGGGGACAAGGAATTAACATGTGTGGAGAGCCTCCCGTGACCCGAACCCTGCTCAGCCTTGTGTGTTTATTGTTTTATCCATCCTTGAACCAGAGCAACGCAGATACCATAGTACTATATAGTTTTGGTAGAAAAGCAGAAATACTGACCCCCAGAGGCAAAGGAGTTTTACTTTTTGTGTCCAGGGCAGGAGTGGGATGTGGAAAAAAGGGGAGAGTCCCCCAGGGATTGAGAGAGAGCCCGTCCCAGTGACTGACCACGGCCCCCCACATGCTGGGACCCTTTGGGGCACACGCTCTGTGATGATGCAATGACGTCCCCCTTTGGGGCCACGCCCAGAATCACTGCCCCTCCTCGTCCTATGCTGTGGACCTGACCTCCCCCCAACCCCTGGACATCAACGCCTGGTACAGCTCCACGTGGGCCGTTCATTCGTGTCTTTGAGCAATTCCTGTTTAGAGTGGGGGAGGATTGAGAATGAGAGATACGAATAAATTCATCTCAACGATCAGAAAGGCCCAGATGCAAGCCATACGTTGAAAGCGAAACCAACGGACTCAGTATCCACCCGGGAGTCGGCGTGAAGAGGTCGGGGTTCTTCTGGATTTGGAAACTGGGAACTGCCCTCAAAGGCAGAGGGGCGAAGACAGACAGATTCTGTGGGCTAGGCGACCGTCGGCATCTCGCCTGGGTCTGAGGTGTGATAGGGAGATCTGGGGGGAAGGAGGAAGAAGGAAGATCAACGTGAAGAGACAGGTGTGTGAGCTGTCAGCGTGTGAGGTGTTGTTGACGCATGGGAAAGGGGGAGATCCCCCTCCGAGGCTGAGGAAGTCAATGGTCAACCGGCCCTCATGATAGCGAACACAAGTCTGACCAGACATCAAGAGCAGGGGCAGGTACAGTGATGGGAAAGGGCAATGTATCCCAGATAGCTTTCTTGTCCCCAACTCGTCCACAGTCCCTCATTTCAAGCATACGCTACTGAGTCCTTGGGAATAGACACAAATTCCATTGAAGCCCAGGGGAAAGATCCCCAGAGCAAAGAGGAAAGCCACCCTTTACCTGCAGGTTGGGGTTCTGGGAGGAACTTGGGGAGGGGGCTGGTGGGCAGAGACGGATTCAGGTGCACAGAACAAGTATTTTGATGAGGCGGCTACAACTCTGATGTAAACAGTGGAGTCTTTTTTTTTTTTTTTTTGCATTTTTCCGAAGCTGGAAACGGGGAGGCGGTCAGACAGACTCCCACATGCGCCCGACCAGGATTCACCTGGCATGCCCACCAGGGGGCGATGCTCTGCCCATCTGGGGTGTCGCTCTGTTGCATCCAGAGCCATTCTAGCACCTGAGGCAGAGGCCACAGAGCCATCCTCAGTGCCCGGGCCATCTTTGCTCCAATGGAGCCTCGGCTGTGGGAGGGGAAGAGAGAGACAGAGAGGAAGGAGAGGGGGAGGGGCGGAGAAGCAGATGGGCGCTTCTCCTGTGTGCCCTGGCCGGGAATCGAACCTGGGTCTCCTGCATGCCAGGCCGATGCTTTACCACTGAGCCTACCGGCCAGGGCCAATGGAGTCTTTATGAACTGTTTTTGTTTTTGTTTTTCGAGGAAGAAGATGTTAAGATAACCAGACTGAAGAGGAGACCTGTGCTCCTGACATTTAGTTAGGTGACCGCGTTCCGCGTGCGGACCCTCTAGCGAGGGGCGGGTGCACAGGGGACTGCGTCTGGTTTCCGCCCTGGGGAAAGAGAATACATTGATTGGCACCGTCCTTCCTGGGTGTCAGGCAGCTCTCATCTCCATTATATCACAGGCACTGCCCATCTGTGAAGGGGGCAGGGCGGTGACCCTGAGGATGGCGCACTGGTTGTGGAGACGCTGACGAGGAGAGAGACTTGGGAAGGTCAGTTCGTGGCCGTGGCCCAGATCACTTGGCCGATCGTTCTTTCTGCGAAGGGGGACCAGTCGTTCCCAGCACTCATCCTGGGCACCTTGCCTCTGCAGTGTCCTGCTTGTCTATTTCCTCTCTTTCTGCTGACAAATGTGACAGGCCCTTGGGGACTGCTGACTGGGGAACGGTGCGCCTTTGGTCAAGTGCTAAACCCCGCAGGTGTAGGACGGACTTTGGGGGAGCCCCTATCCCCCTCCCGGCTCCCTCTGGACCCCACTGTGTGTCTGGAGGGGAGAAGGCTTATCAGCTCTGTGCATACCAGGGCGCAGCCAGAAAAACCAAATGAGCTCTCGCTGGCTGCCGTTCAGGTCAGCTAATTAAATGAGCTATTGTTGCATCACTGATAAGGGCAGTTTGGAAAAGGAAGAAAGCCACTCATCCCAGCAGCCCTGATGCCTAAGCCAAGAAAATGTGTTAATGGGAACGCTCTGAAAGAAAACCCCTCTGACCAGCAGCGGGACCTGGGGGTCTTTATGGGCTGTTTACTGAGCCATCTGCTCCAGCTCCGTGCCCCCAGCCCTCTCTGGCCCTGGTCCTGCTGGGCGGGGCTGCTCTCCGACTCCCTGGCTCCCAGCTGCAGCCAGGGTGACCCTTCCCTTCTCTTGCCCCCCCCCCCAGGAACCCCTCCCCCCAGGAGTCTGGAAAGAAGGAGGGATTTTCTGGGAGAGGACAGCTCACTCTTATGTGCTAAGATCTGGTCTCTCCATCACATGAGAGCCAGTTGGTATTTGCAGGAGCTGCAAAGAAGAAAGATGGAGGGAGGGAGGGAAAAAGAGAGGGAAGGAAGAAAAGAGGGAAGGAGGGAGGGAGGGAGAAAGGGAGGAAGGGAAGAAGGAAGGAAGGAAGGAGGAAGGAAGGAAGGAAGGAAGGGAGGGAGGGAGGGAGGAAGAAAGGGAGGGAGGGAGGGAGCGAGGGAGGGAGGAAGGCAGGAAGAAGGGAAGGCAGGCACCAGCTAGAAAGTTCCAGAGAGACTGTTTCCCTCCGCAGCCCCTGCTCCTTAGCTGGTCGGGCTGCCCACCATGGCCAGCAGTCCAGTGGAGGCTGTGCATGCATCTGGCTGCTGTCTCCTAGTTAAGACCGGACACCTGGACATCCCCTCTGCTCACTGTCCTTGGCCCCAGGACTCGGTGTACAGCAGGGGGTGCGAGGTAAAAGGAGGCTTATTGGAGGCTTATTCCCCTTAGCAGGACCCCTCCCACCACCCATACGGGAGTTTCACGTTGAACTGGTGGAGAAACTGCCCCATTGTTTTCCACACCACGTTTCCACCAGCAACTCTCATCTGAGAGCCTGGCCGAGGACTTGTCCTGTTTGCCTCTGGGGCCATCCAGTGGCCCGCACCCCATGGATACAACAGTGGCGAAAACATCTCTAACCCTAGTGGAAGTCATGAAGGAGACAATGATCTCTTTGGAGAAAAATGAGTATAAATTTGGATGTGTCACCTTTACAAGGTGGGCAAGCAGCCAGGGGGAAGGCACTACTGTCTCTCACACAGGGAGGTGAACTGGGAGCTCTGGGGTCACGGAGAGACAAAGGAACAGGAAGGGAACGGGAGCCCTGGGGACAGGGAGAGCTGGGTCCCAGCTGAGTGCTTCCTCCCGAACCGGCTGCCGGAACTCTCGGTCCAACATACTCTCGGGTGCTGGGACCCCATCATCACTGCCCTCACCACGGTGGTTGTGGTTGCCAATTCTGAAGACAGGGCTACATTTCACCGTGGCATGAAGTGGGGATGAAACAAGCGAAATTCAAGGGGCAGCTCAGGGCTGGGGAGGCACAGAGGCCGGTGAACGGACAGGTCTCGGCCACACCTGACCCGCACACCGCATCCGCCAAGGGCAGGAAGGCGTCCGCCCTGCTGGCGCCAGGGGACCCGGATGGGAGGAGGCAGGGTGGTCCTTTTCTTTCGATCTGATAGATTTTGTTTTGGAGTTTGACGTCGTGGGTTCATAATCCCCTGCTGGAAGTTACACGCGTTATTAAAATTGTCCGTGTGAGTTCACGACCACGCCATGTCTGCCTCCCCCTATGAAACGTGGATGCTCTGCAGTTCACGTGTCCTCTTTAAAAAATTTTTTTTATTAGTTATGTATTTTTAAATCACTTTTATTCCCAAGCCCTCAACGCCAGAGGCCAGAGTACGCGTTCTACCGAACTCACAAAAATCACAATTGGGGAAACCTGTGGTGTGGAGGGAAGACAGCTAACCTGGCTTCTCAGGGCGGCCGGGGTTATAATTGGGAAAACATGTTCTGCACCAGGCTAAGCGGGCAGCGCTAGGCTCTCACCTTAATTTAGAAGCACACCCTCTAAGCCTCCGGGTTTCCGCCGCCGACAAGGAAGGTTACCCGTCTTCTCTCCCATACGCTGCAGCGTTCTAAGCTCAACGGGGAATTGTAACAGGTTGGGGAACCGGGCGTAGTGACTGAAATAACTGATTAAAAGCGTCTCCCAAGGCCCAAGAGAAAAATATCTGGAGAAGCAGAGAACCAAGCCCGGTCCTCCGGGTGGGTGAGGCGGGCGCAGGTGGGGTGCGGCAGCCCATACCCAGGAGCCCCCGTTCCGTGTAGGACGCATCTCTGAGAACATGTCCTAGCGTTCAGAGGCTGGTGCCTCTGACCCAGAAGAAAATCACTGCCATTGGGGACCTGGGGGGAAAACGGGGGGAACGGGATTAAGCAAAGAAAACACGGGGACACAGATAGCCGTATGGTGATTGCAGAGGAAAAGGGGGGTGGTGATGTGAATTGCACCCATACGGAGGGTTTACTGATAATCATTCATAGTGATTAATATTTATAACTGCTAATAATCATTTAGCAAGTGTCCATCAAGACCGAACGCTGCAGGGCGCCTGGGAAGAGGCCGGGTCGTGTGGTGACCACGTCCCAGCAAAGAGGCCCCCCATGGGTTTCCCTATATGCCATCCCAAACATGACCAACACGGCCGCCATGACCGTGACCCTGAACTGGGTCCGAAAGCAACAGGAAGAAAGGGAGGCCTGGCAGAGTGTGCGTGCGTTCCCAGGCTGGAGAGTTTGTCCAGCATGGGCTGCGGCGGGCATTCCCGGCCACAGCTGACTGGCGGGCACAGCCCCACCCGCTCCCTCCCTGGCTCCCCTGTCATTAGCGGGGTGATGATGCTCTTACCTCAGTGAGTTGCACAATGGAGAGGTGTGCCAGTCTGCAGTCCCCGGGAGGGCTTTGCCCAAGAGCAGTTCACTGGCGTGAAAGTTTCCCCGTCAAATGGCACCCACTGCCCCACAGGGAGTAAGTGACCCCAGGCCGTGGGGCCCCAGGCCGGGTGAGTCAGCCCTGTCCCCCACGGCTCCACAGCTGTGTCCTCCTGGGAAGCCAAAGGCGTGCAGGTCTCTGAGACAGGAACCCTGTTGCAATTGCTTTTTTTCCCCTTCATTTCCACACCCCGGGAGTGTTTTGGGAGGAATTTAATCTGCGTTTCTGGTTCATTTACACTTAACTTGTCTCGGTATTTCTTTCCAAAGAGCCGTTTGGTGCCCATGAGAACTTGTGAGCTTTGTAACCACAGATCTATCTTTTGAAAGCTTATTTTAACTAGCCGGGTTCAAAGCCATGTCTAAGCTACACAGGGATACCAGACGGTTTTAAATTTCAAACCCAGGGGGTCCCTACCAGCAACCTGTCTAACAAATCAGCGGACGGACGCCGTCATGTGAGTGCAGGTATCCACTGACCCTCCGAGGCTGCGGGTGGAAGCCAGGGGGTGCGGAGCGTGAGCAGGAGGCAGGGGAGCAGAGAAGCAAGCCCACGAAGGGGCGGCCCTGGCCTCGTGGTCCCCGCCACCTGGCTGACCTCTGCCACACACAGGGTTCTCTCTGTGAAGTGCTGTGTGTATAGCATCCCTACGACAATGGTGAGGTGCCCGGGAAAGGACTGTCCCCGCTTTCTGGGGAATGAACTTCAGTTTAGAAGCCAGGTATCCGGTTCTGACAGGTGGTCACGGAGGCACCAGACCCGAGTCCAGTTCCGTCGGCCTTGACAGTGTTGAAACAGAAGGAGCAGATGGGAGACAGGGGCGGCAAGGGGGTGTCGCGAGGCCCTGCCCTTTGCTGTGACCGGGGCAGGGTCCCTGAAGGCCAGAGCTTCTTTTCTTCTGCTCCACCCTCATCACCTCTGAAAGCACCACGGGACCGAGGCGGGCCTGGCTGATTTCTGTGTGTCTCCCTGCGCCTTTCAGCTGCAGCGGCGGGAAACTGTCTCCTCACTCAGAGAGTTTCCTGAATTTCGGGGGAAACCCGAAACTGGACTGACTTTTTTTTAGGCACCGAGGACAGCTAATTCCAGAGGGGGCTTTGATTTTTAAGACAAAATCCCTTTGTAAGTTCGAGAGGGTGAAAAGGAAGCAATAGGGGTATATGTGCATGTGTGTGCATGTGTGTGCATGTGTGTATGCATGTGCGTGGACATATGTGTGCGCACACGTGTTGCTGTGTGCATTTGTGTGTGCCGGCAGGATACCTGTGAGTGCAGAGGACAACGCTGAGCTCTGCCTGCGCCCCAGTTGGCTTATCTGGGTCGACTCGCCGGCTGGAAGCCTTTCTTCCCACTCCGTCTGGTTCATGCAGTGCTGAGGACCTCTGATGGCAGGACTGCTGTACTTGACGTGAGCCTGTGCCCGGCGGGGCAGAAACCATCGCGTGCATGTGTTCGCTTGTTTCTCCAGCGTCCCCTGTGCAGCTCACACAGACGGCCCTTGCTGTCTGGGGGGCGGGGGGCACACATGGCGCTCGGGGACTTCTCTCTCAGTAGACTCTGCGCTCATACTTCTGTTTCAGTGAGGACGTTCCACTAGATGAGGGAATGCAGCTCTCCCAACATGGTGACAAGTGCCAGCGAGGCCCGCGGGGCAGGAGGACCCAGGAGGGCACAAACCGCGAGTCCTCTCTCCCTAGAGAAAAGCAGCTTGTTGGACCATCCGTGCCTGAGGATGGAGAAGTCTGAGGGGGTGTGATGTGCAGCAGGACGGGGGTCTTCCCCCGGCCCCCCGACGTCCATCAGTTCTGTGGAGCGCAGACACCCGTCCTTCCTGACAAGTCTTGGCGTCAGCAAAGCCTCCAGTCGGGCACCTCTTCCCTTCTGGCCCCAAGGGGTTTTTCAGGCCATAAAGGACTGCCCAGTGGGCACACACCCTTCCCTCGCCCTCTGGGCTTCGAGGGGGCTTGAGGGTCCCCGTTTCCGGCTAGGAAAGCGGGGTTGGGGGGGCCAGTGTGTCCGGGAAGAGCAGAGGGCCAGGAGCCAGCGGTCAACTCAGCAGCTTGCCCTTGATACGAATAATTCTCCCCAAATCGCCAAAACGGTTTCCAGGCATTAAAGTTATCGCTGGCCGTAAAACCCCTGTCCGTTTCCGGGAGAGTCTGATATACGGCAGGAAGTTTCACCCATAAAAGGTGAATGGCTGAGCTCCCGCGTAGAGCCAGCGGTGTAACTTATGACCTTCATAAACGTGAGTGGGTCCCACGAGCGGGTCCATCGTCTCCGGAGCCGTCTGCTTCGTAGCGAAACCTTTAGCGCACGCACTCCCGTCCACGTCTGCGTTGGTGTTGGTGGGGCAGAGGCTTGCCCTCCTCGCCACCTCCTGCTCCGTTTTCTACCAGCTCGCCCCTGGACTCCAGGCTGGGATCCAGCTCATTTCTGCTCTGTGGACTGGGGAAGAGGCAGGGTTCATGGGGCGTTATTTATCATGATGACTTTCTGGGTGCTTTTTCCTTACAGAACGGGAAGGAACATGCCCAAGGAGCCATCGGTTTAACAGGGAGAGGTTTTCCTTCTCAACAGGACTGTGTGCTTAAAGATGGTTTTGCAAGCGGCAGAGTCTTCTAGAAGCCGGAGATGCCTCATCACCGGGTGTAGCACACAACAGTTAAGAGTCTCTACATCGATCGGTCATCCCAGAGACCCAGCCAGTGTTTGTGGAGCCACCAGTGGTCCAGAAAGGCACTGCATCTCAGGCATTGCACAGGAGCAGAGAGAGTACTCCTGTCCATGAGTTCAAGTCTCAGCATCACCCCCTGCTTTCTGTATGACCTCAGGCAAATGACTCACCTCTTCTGTGCCTCCGTTTCTAGAGGTGAAGCATTCCGATGCTGCCTCCATTGCAGTGTTGTTGTGCAGAGCAAACTGAATACTTTATAAACAGCAAACAAACAAACAAAAAACCCAGAAGGGCCAAGTGACAATGGTTTTATGGGAGGGAACAATGGAGGAGGGGTAGCGATTTCAGGGGAACAGCGTCTGCCCACGTTTCATTGTTGCCGAAGCAATAATGACCAGGGACCAGGGCCATGGACCCAGAGGAGGGTGAAGAAATGAGGCCAAGAATCCAGTCGACAGAAGAACTTGACAACAACGACATCGGCTCAGCACGTCGCGGTCTACATACAACACTCCATCACACGCACGGCCCCATCGTCTCTCAGAACGAGGCTCTGCAGTAGGAGGGACCCCCACTTGGCAGCAGACAGAAAAGGAGGTGTCAGAGGTTGAGGTCGACGTCACCCCATGATGAAGACCCTGGTCTCCCCATTTCTAAGCTGAGAGCCGTTTCATCGCGCAAACGTCCACCCCGTCGGTTCACGGTGAGAGCAGGGTCCCCGATCTCGGCCGGGGTCACACACACGTCTCCAGGGCACAGCGTGGTGGTGAGACGGCGCTGGGTCATCCTGATGCCCGCCATGAGAAGGAGCAACAGAAACGTGAGGACACGTTTCCACGCGGCAGCACTGGCCAGGGCCAAGCCTCCGGCCCCCGTCCTGCGTCTCGTGTTTCCCCAACGGGTTGCGTTCCAGACTCCCACGAGCTCCCCTTTCAGAATCCCATGTCCTCAAAATTTCAGGCAAGGACAAATGATAAACTTGACCAAGTGTCCCCCTCCCCGGTATTTCCAGTACCCGCCTGGCACTGTACATAGTTATTACAACATCACCCACCACTATGGTGTGCCCCTGAAACTCATACAAAATAAGACTGAACGTGAACTATAATTAAAAAATAAAATTTAAAGTTATTTCCAAAAAAAAAACAAAAACAAAAACAAAAAAAACAAACGATCCAAGGAGGGGCATGCCACAAGGCAGCTTCTCCCCCCCCCCCCCCCGCAGAAAACACGTACACACGGATAACTGTGACACATGTAAGTTATATTAAATTCAAATTTCGGAGGACACAAAGTTTTATTGGAATATATGCACACCAAAAAAGAAAAAAAAATCAGGTAAGGGAACTTTTCTACCAGAGAAAATGTTTTTGACCAATTTCCAAGTGATTCTGGTTTTGCTGGAGTGTCGGAAGCCGGGATTAAGAAGAAAATGTGGCATGGAGGGCATCACGTGTCCTGGTGCCCATGCGGTCCAGGGCATGGCCTCTCAGATACTTCCTCAGCCCAAACGGAAGGGAAATCCTAGTGCATGCCCCAGAGGACTTTAAAACTCTAATTAAAAAAAAAAATGCTTTTCACCATCACACAAATTTTCATTAAAACCTTTCAACAGGCCCTGGCCGGTTGGCTCAGCGGTAGAGCGTCAGCCTGGCGTGCAGGGGACCCGGGTTTGATTCCCGGCCAGGGCACATAGGAGAAGCGCCCATTTGCTTCTCCACCCCCTCCCCCCTTCCTCTCTGTCTCTCTCTTCCCCTCCTGCAGCCGGGGCTCCATTGGAGCAAAGATGGCCCGGGCGCTGGGGATGGCTCCTTGGCCTCTGCCCCAGGCACTAGAGTGGCTCTGGTTGCAACAGAGCGACGCCCCGGAGGGGCAGAGCGTCGCCCCTGGTGGGCGTGCCGGGTGGATCCCAGTCGGGCGCATGCGGGAGTCTGTCTGTCTCTCCCCGTTTCCAGCTTCAGAAAAATACAAAAAAACAAAACAAAAAAAAAACACCTTTCAACAGGTTAAAACGGAAAGAAAATGTTTTTTAGACACTCATCTGGGGAGAGTGTCTTTGGACAAGGATTCATTTGTGATTTTGGCTTTCGTGGGTCAAGGCCGACCGACATCTGCCTTCCTTTCTCCTTCTCTGCCCAGCCCCCAGCGGGCCCCCTGCACCTGACTCCCTGATAATTTAAGACACCAGAGGTGCAGGAGGAGAAAAATACAGCCCTGCCTCCCCGTGTGATCTACGGGGAACCGTGGCTACATCCCTTAATTATCGCTAAGCAGGTAACATCTTAATAGCTTTTGGTTGAAATTGATGGGCCCTCCTGTTCCCTGGAAGCGTGGCAAAGACATGATATGACACCTTGTAGGGAGGGGGAAAAAAAAAAAAGGGAAGGACAGCCATCATGTTAAAGTCACTGTCTCTACGTGGACTAGTCAAGGTGTTTTTATTGTTGTTTCGTTTTGTTTTTGAAGTGCCTTGTCCTTGTTCAGCAACTTTTTCCATTACAGCCCATATGTTCACCTCACACCTTCCCATCTTCCTATAAATAGAATGCAGATAGCACCCTCTCCGTTTAGGCAGAGGACAGGCGTTGCATGGAGGGACAGCACGGTCTTCTAGCGAGGGAAGGGTGAGCAGGTGACCGCGAGAGAGTCTCAACTCCATCCGGTCAGGGACGTCGCCACCTATTCCTATAAAGGCGTTGGGTTGTACATGGTGGGATGTACCGGGTGGTTGAGGGAACACCGAGGAACTGAGAAGGAAAGGACGTGGCTTCCAACGTCTGAGGTGGGTCCGCCGAGGTCTCAGTCTTCAGTGACAATGGCTGTCTCGGGTCCTCAGTAGCAAATTAGATCTTTCTCCACAGGAGAGAAAATGGCTCAATAGAGTTTCTTCCAAATCAACGTATAGGACGTAAACTTTATGCCCTACATCCTTAAGGGGCTTACTCTTTTGTTACTCAGAGGCTAGGTGTCTAAAATTCAAAACACCCCTCCCTCCTCCCATTCCCCCGAAATGGTGAGTTTTTAAGGGATGTCTTAGTCCATGCAGGTGGCCATAACAAACGACCTGTGCACAGGTTGGCTTATAAACATGAGAAGTTTATCTCTCAGAGTCTGGAGGCTGGGAGACCAGGGTGCTGGCCGATGTGGGGTCTGGTGAGGGCGTGCACCGTGGTTCGCAGGTGTGCCCTCATGTGCAGAGGTCGGCAGGGGAGCTCGCTGGAGTCTCTTTAATAAGGGTCCTTACCCCGTCACGGAAATACCACCCCCCTATCTTGAGAGTTCTGCCCCCCTCGTGACCTAACCACTTCCCACAGCCCTCACCCCTGAATACAAACGCACTGAAGATTGGGTTTCCAGGTATCAATTTTGGGCACACCAACAACATTCAGTCCATCACACTGTTAAACAATTGTTTCAATACTTCAGTTTCACATCTTTTGCAATAGGAGAAGGGGCTGTCTAGCCAAGTGGGCACTGGTCAGAAGCAGGACATTCCAGCAATTCCTAGGAGCAGGAGTATGTGTGTGAAACATGCCCGTCTGTCCCAGGCGCTGGGGCCCCAAGTTCTCCTCCTGAGCTCTTCAGTGTCAGCTCCCTCAAGCTCAGAGGACATGGAGAAGGGGATCCTGTGGAGCAGCAACAAATGATATCCTAATAATTAACACTGGCAGCGAGCACGGGCAAAGGTTAGGCATTGTTTGAAGAGTTTCACTTTGAACCCCTGCATCAATCTGACCGCATGGCTGCTGGGACATCGAGGCTCGGTTTGTCCTGTCCAAAGACAGGTAGCGGTTACTCTGTGGAGCTAGGATCCAAACCTGTGCATTCGGACTCCAGAGCCCCGGCTTGGAACCCCGTGAGAATGGGTTTTGACTTTCTTTCTTCCTTTCTTCCTTTCTCCCTTTCTTTCCCTCCCTCCCTCCCTCCCTCCCTCCCTCCCTCCCTCCCTCCCTCCCTCCCTCCCTCCCTCCCTCCCTCCCTCCCTCCCTTCCTTCCTTCCTTCCTTCCTTCCTTCCTTCCTTCCTTCCTTCCTTCCTTCCTTCCTTCCTTTTGCACTCTCTTTCTTTGTTTTTATTTATTTTATTTTTTTGCTAGCAGATAAAAATTGCAATGACTGCTCTTTCCCAAAATCCATCTATGTCAGCGTCTGAGAAGTCCCAAGGCTTTCCTGAAATGTAATTAAGACTAGGCACATCTCACAAGTCATGTTCCGCAGCCCCCGGGAAACCATGGTGCTGCCAGGCTTGTGACGACGGCAAACTACATCCCAAGTAAAAAGTCTGGTGGTAACAGCAATGCTGCAGACCAACCACACGTCCCTAGCGGGTGGCAGTGTGCCCCTCCCCAGGGCATCTCAGGTGATCGGAAACGGTCCCCTTCTCCAGGAGGGCACGGCCTGGATGCTTTTGTAGAAAATGGGGGTGCACTGAGGGTGAGCGAGTTTTGAGAGGTTGGCCCCGTGCAGAGAACCAACCCCCACTGTGAGCCAGGCAGCTCCTATAAGCACCCCATCTCTCCTGGCCTTTAACAGACTCATCTCCCGCTACACAGATGTCCTCCCTCGTAAATTTAGAAGCCTCCGCACGTCCCAAGGTGAGCCAGCATCTTCTTTTTTTTTTTTATTGCCGGTAGTTTGGAGGCAAGGATCTGACATTAAAAATACGCGGCACTCACTTGTGCCTGTGACCCTCTTTCCAGGTCTCCCCTCTTCTTCTCCTAGCCACCCTCTGGGCTCCCGGTGGGCACGCACACGGGGCTCTGGAGACCCTCCCAGACCCCATGTCTCGCTCAGTGGACAAGGACGCGTTTTCCCCGATTCTCACAGAGACCCGCGTCTGTGCTGGGCAGACAGACATCGTGGGAACTTTTTTTTTTTCTTTTTAGCTGCTGCGGGTTCCTGGACAACTAGAAGAGTATTTGAACATTCAAGTCTCTCTTCATTTGTTAATAACAGTGCTCATGGTTGTTAATACTGCTGTTCCGTTCACATTGTTGAGATATTATTGTGGTATATTTTATTAAATATTTTAACACACCATTTGGTTCATAAAATTTTTTTTCTTACTTTCCTCCTTAAAACCCTTGGTGCATCTTATGGTTAAGTGTGTCTTATGGAGCGAAAAATACGTTATTTTATTCATTGAAAAAAGTGTTGGCCACGGACATTCTAGTTATTGAATGACATCGGACTTAACGGAGAAACGGGTACTAAGGAACGTGGGCTCCGAGCTGAGGCAAATCGGGAAATCGGCAGGTTTGTTTCCGGGGCCCTCTCCGTCGACCCTCTGACCATAGGCTTTCCAGCCTGAGGCCAGCACCCCAATGCCGTCACCCCAGCCCCGCTTGGGCCCCGCTCCCTGGCCCGGCAGCAGCCGTTTGTCCTGTACCCGTTCTCTCAGAGACCTGCTCTGGGCTAGAACCAACCGACAAACTGATTGGAGCCCAAGTTGTAAGACCTAATTGCGACTAGACGTTTTCTTTGTGTACCGGAAGACAAATTTATTTCCTGTTCAACTTTTCTGTCTTCAACCCTAGACACAAAGAACAGGAGAATGAATGACAGGCGCTTGGCGGGCCACTGAAGGGTGTGTCGTGGGCAGGGCGGTTAGGACCGGCATGTACGTATCGCAACACAAGACCTAGGTGACAAATCACATGTAGGCCTGTCCTGACCACTTTGTGACTTCTCCAAGGTTAAAAAAAAAAAAGTCACTAGAAACCTTTCTCATAATGATAATCAGAACTTCTAAATCACACTTACTTGCCTCTTCCTTCTGAGCCCCCTCTTGAAGTCACCCTGATGAAATAAGTTGGGAGGTTGTACTTGGTTTGAGCATTGACTTTTGCAGCTCAGAAATGGAGGAAAAGGGGCTGGTTTTCATCAAGGTCTCCCCCACGGTCCCCATGGCAGCCTGACCCACGGCAGCGTGTTCCCGTTTGACGTGTCTGAGTGATTCACCAAACCACCGGGCGGGGAGGGTTGATCAGCCCTCTGTTCTCAGAGGCAGAGGCATGAATAACTGCCTCTTTTTCCCTTTGGGGGGAAAAAATGTTTTTACTAGTAACCATAAAGCAATAAGAACTCCATCTCCAAGCGAGAATTATTACTGTTATCTTCACGGGCAGCTTCGGTCTCTGTCCCAACACAAGGAGGCGGAAGGCAGGCACGGTCTGGAAGTCTATCAGAGGCTCACCTGGGAGGGCCAGGGAGGAGCAGCTGTTTTCTCTCTCTCGGTTGAGGGCAGACCTAGAAAGTGAAGGCCCAGTACAGGCTGCGGGGTCCACGGCGGGGGTTCCCAGCAGCGTGCTGGATGGCCTGGGTCCTCTTCTTCAGAAGCCTCTACGAATCGCTTGGGTGGTCAGTGCTGGAACAGCAGGCGCGTGCCCGGCTTTGCCTGTGTCCGCTGCACGTTACATGTACCCAAGTAGGTCCAGCTGTCCTTGGTCAGGCTGTGAACACAGAAACAACAAACTGGACCTCTTCATCCTTGTCTCCTGGCACCGGACACGACACGTGGGCCCCGTGCACGGGAATGAATAAGTGGACCTGGGACAGTTGGATAAAATGATCTGGCAACACGCTGTGTGGCCACCGGGCTGGTGGCTGGTTGACGGTCATTTCCCTCCCATTGTTTCATAAAAGGAGGTTCTGCCAGACGCACAGTGTGGGGCCGGCCGGAAGGCGCTCTGAATAATGCCTCAGCCAAGCTCTCCGCCTCTCCGATTGCTAAGGTGGTCCACCTGGTGAGCCAGCCTGAGCAGGCTCTCGTGAGTCAGACGGAAATGTTCTCAGAGTTGGCGGGGGGGGGGGGGGGGGGGGGTTCATGCGGAATTTCAGAACCCACTCAAACGGGCGCGGGGAGAGCAGTTTGCAGGACAAACTTCATCCAGAGAGGGCACCAAACCTCCCTGTCTCCAGCCCATCGAAGAAATGCAGGAATGCGCTAAGCTTTGGAAAAATCATTTAAAATTAAGGTGACCAATCGTCCTCCTTTAGGGAGGACAGTCCTTCTTTTGTAAGTTCCGTCCTCCCTCAAAAAGTGTCCTCCTACATGTCCTCCTTTTTGATACTAGAAGACTAATCTGTCAAGGTCCGTATTCGATCGATGCAGAGTTGATCCATTGCGTGTGATGTGATGTATTTGTATCTAAATGAGTACTTTTTTCTTACTATTATTACTAAAAATTAATAGGCCTGTAAGCTTAATTACAACATAAAATATTACAAATGTTTTTATTATGCATTTATCATATTATAGTGTGTTATTGTTGCAATGAATAAAATGTTTCTTTTATTTACAATATTGTTTTCTTCCATTTATTTTTGTCCTTCTATTTATTGTAAAAAAGTTGGTCACCTTATTAAAATGTAACGGTCAAAACCATCCCTGTTCTGTCCTGCGGCAGCAATATCTCACGCCCGGAGCTGACGTTTATGGGCCAGCAACCCATTTGTTTCAAATTCTCATTGCGGAGTAACAATCCAAAAGGGGCAAAAGGAGAAAGAAAAAAAAAGGCTCAGAAACCCTTTGAGGTCCCATCTAATTAAAAATGCAAACTAAGAAAGAAACCTCAGCCCCTAAGTTCTGTTCAGTCTTCGCAAAGGCACCGACTACCAGGGACTCCAGGAAGGGGGCCGTCTTTCGTGCCAACTTCAATTCCTCCATGTGAGCCCCTCGGCAGGAAGTGAAAGGGACAACCCCGTAGTAGTCCTATGGATGCTTTGACCTGCGTCATCCAACCTTCACCGTCCTTGTCTCTCTGTTTCCCGGCCACGCTAACGCAGAGTGATTTTCCAGCCCTTCCCAGGGGGCCGTATTGGGGGGCATTCCGGGAAAGAACACACTCCCTCTTGGTAGCATCTCTCTTTCTTAGAAGACACGGAAGGCAAGACAGGAGAGGGACCAGATCCTCAGACGGGCGATGAGGGTTACTGAGGGCTCTGATTGGCCCGGGTCTGGCCGCGTGTTACTAAGGATAGATAGATCCTGTGTCGGGGTCTTCCTTGTTCTGGGCTCCAGTACCAATTCATAGTTTTATTGTCATAGGAATTAACACTTGTTATGGAGTGGGATGTTTGTTTGTATGGGTTTTTTTTTTAATTTACTTATAGATTTTAGAGAGAAAAAAAGGGAGAGACAGACAGACACATCAATCTGCTCCTATATATACCCTGACTTGGGCCTCAAACCGGTGCATATCGGGATGATGCTCTAACCAGCCGAGCTGTCGGCCAGGGCTGGAATAGGATTTTTTTAAGTCCAAGAACTGCAGGAGAATGGTAAGAGAGTGGGCAGACTGATCTCATTGGTCCAGAGCTCACCTGATACAAATGGAATGCCAGCACCAGTCAGGGTCCGACCCGGACACAGAACGCACCCAGGAACAAGGAGACGTTAACACACGGAGAATTATGAGCTGTAACAAGGAGTCAGAGTGACAGGGGTCAGCGAGTGGGGAGGGAATGCAGGACAGCACGTCGTAGGAACGGCTAGCCTATGAGGTGGACACTGAGTGCTCAGGAAAGACCCCTCTGTCCCCCTCCCCCCCATCCGAGAGGCAGAGAGGCTGTGGACAATGAAGGCTCCACCGGGGGGACCAGCTGGGGGACTCTGCGGGAGTCTTTCCTCTAGGGCAGCCGAGGGAAGCTGTTCACAGGGAGGTCCTGCCTCTCAGAAGCTCCTGAAAAATCTCACAAAGAATCCCCTAGGGACATGTACGGTGGAGGGGGCAGAGATGCGCTGGGCACTGGGTGCTGGGTGCTGGGCGCTGGGGAGGCCGTCTGTGCTGCGAGACCCAGCCCTGGACAGGACACTTGCCCTCAACAGTCAGGCGATCAGGGAGCGGCCTTGGCTGCAAAGCGTTGCCAAGAAAGCACAGAGAACTAGGAAGAAAACACCTTCCGCTGCTGTGCTGGTGTCCTGCACTGACGGAGCTGACCCTCGTGCAGCGGATGAAGGAGAACTGTCTAAGGGCCATCTTCGTTTTCACGAAGCAGACGGCCAACTTAGATAGGGAGCCTTGGGCAATGTAGGTACTGTGCTGCCCGGGGCAGGGCGGGTATACTTCATACACCTTGTCTAATTGATTCCCTACAGTATTTCTAGTGGTAAATGTCACCAAAGAGGTTAAGGAAGGTCACAGAGTTAGTCAGTAGGATTGCAGATCGAATCTAAATATGACCAAGACCCTGGTCCATCATCTCTCTGTGCTAGGTTTTCTCAGACTTCTAGGAAGAGTGGCCGGCTAGGGGCCGAGCTCAGGGTGGAGAGAGAGAGCAGGCTCGGGTGGGCACGGGTTCTAACAAGACCTTCTGGGCAGGAGGGGAGGTTGGATGACACTGAGCCCGGGAAGATCTGAAAACCAGCACCGGGAGCAAAACTGAGGCTGGAACCAAATTAAACGGAGCTGCAGAGGGACAAAGAGACCATGACACGGTCTCGGGCAACAGGACGAGGCCAGAGGCAAGGACATAGAGAAGCAAAGTAAATAGCCTCCAAGTCCAGGTCGGTCATTCCCTGAGATGACCGCCACCATCCCTGGTGACAGGCCGTGCACACAGGGAGAGAGACGGGGTGAGGAGTGCCTTCCGGTTCAGACAGGTTGACAGGGACCACGGCCCAGCTGGCACTAGAGCCCACACCCCCTGACTGCCACGCCTTGCTGTCTCCATGCCGGTCGTCGTATATCCATGCGTCCCAGGTGCGGGCAGCAGCAGACAAAGGTGAAAGGGAGGGGAGCTGGACACAGAGCCTGGGGCCCGTGGACTTGCTCAGGGGACCGTGAGTGAGAGGCACGTGTCAAGTTCGGCGTGGGTGAAACGTTCGATATTCTTTCAGCGCCTCCCACGGTCCCCACGGATCCTCAGGAGGAGGTGTGTGGGATACGCGTGCACTCAGGACCCTGTTCACGGATGACAGAGTTTCACTGGGTCCTTAGATGTGGGTCAAGGCCTTGAACCCTGGAAAACCGCTAGAAAATACTGATACCCACCTTGGGAGTCTCTGTGGGAGGGGCCTGCGCATCACGGTATTTGCAAGTTCCGTGAGTGGTTCTAGTTCAAGACCAGGGCTGAGTGTCGCTGGCATATCCCAACCACGGCAGATGACACTGAGAGAGACAACAGGTCATTCGGTCCCCTCTTCCTGTGGGATTTACTCTTCCACAGGACTCTGAGAACAAATCCTTTTTACAGAGCAATGGCTGTGCTACCCAGGTCGACCCCAGCAAAGACTTTGAGCTCAGCGCTCGTCTAGGGGTTTGGTGAGGACACAGAAACACGTGGGAGAGATGCGTCAGCTTCTAAACTCACGGAACCACAAAAATGCTGAAGACTGGCATCCCTCTGCTGGGAGGGAAGCTGGTTACAGTTCTGAGGTCGGGCCCCCGGGGTTGGTTCCCAGTAGAGGAGGCGGGCTCCTCACGACAGCCTAAGGGCACCCTGAACGAAGGAATCCGAACCTCCAGAGACAGGTGATGGAGAAGAGAAATAAAACGTCCTTCTGCTTGGTGATGGGTGAGGCCCTTAAGTCTCAATCTGGCCTTGAGGACCATCCGAGAGTCCTGGGTGTGTGCCCCACAGAGGCAGGGCTCCTGCCAGCCTCGCTGGGAAAGGAGCCGGCCATTCCTCAGACAGCTGGACTGGTCCAGCTTGGGTGTGAACAAATACTGCGATCTGTGTCCTGGGGTCTAAGCAAGCAGGCTTCTCTCCTGTCCTCAGATGCCACCACCATCCTTGAACTTGGCTGTGTCTCTAACTAAAAGCAACTGTCTTAGCCCCTCCCCCTTAGTCTTTTTCTCTGTCACACCGTCCCCTGTACCTCTGAAAGGAAAAACAAAACTCCGTTTCCCAATGAGATCAATTATTAAAAAAAAAAAAATGACCATGGAAACTCGCGATGCTACGTGCAAAATCGTGCTGGAAATCCCAGCGTGTGCACCTCCCGGCTCTAACGATCCCCAGTGCGTGGGCAAAGCTGATTTGACCTGAATTCTCGCTCAGGCCATGTGCCGTCTGCGGGAGGCACCTCTGCAAAAGGGCCCGCCCCGTCTTGCCGTCAAATGGTTTTGAGTTCATTGAGTCCAACCCCCTCCTGCCACAGTTAGCTGAGCTCCAGAGCGCTCTGTGGTGGATCAGACAGAGCAGGGGGTTCTTCCATTAAGAGCGGCAGAAGCAGGGGACCAGGGCACAGATGTCAGGGTGAGGCGGAGTTGGTGGAAGGACCCCAGGGCAAAGCCTTGGACAGGATGGGGGCCTTGGCTTCTTCCTTCTTAAAAAATGTTTTTTAACTCCCCAGGGCAGCAGCTCAAAGGAACGGTTTAGGCCCTAATAGGAACGAAACAGGACCGGTTACAGGGGAGCCAAGTAACAACGAACTTCCAAAACCAGGCGGAGTAATTGTCATTTGAAAACCAGGGCTTTTCCTGGCTCTGTTTCTCCCAAGTATCCCCCACGTCAAAGCTACAAAAACACACGGTGGGGACGTGGCCGTGAGTCTGGACTCGGGAGCTACACTTCTTGAGTTTATCTGTCATCTCTGCTCCCGACTGTAGGTGTGACCTCCGGTGAATGACCCAGGCACCCCCCCCCTCACCTGCAAATAAAGGGCGCTTGTAACACGGGCGCCTCACGGGAGGGTTGTGAGGTTTTAAGTGCGGTTTCGTCGGCGTAAGTCACTCAGAACCGCGTCAGCTGTGCGGGACACTGTATCCATGCTGCTTTCCTCAAAAGCCCGTATCTACGTACAATCCTGGACTTCCCAGGGTCAAATAGGCAGTGAGGGTGAAAAGGATGGTGAGGGACACCTGTCTGAGCCAAGGAGCAAATACAGACGGGGCGCGAGACAAGACGGGGTGGGGGGTTCTGCAGGAGACACTGAGGTGGTTGTCTTGGGTCTCCACGTGGGGAAAGCTCTGACCCGGCGTTTGTGTTCTGCTTGGCGGTGTTCAGGGTGATGGGAGAGACCCGTTCCCCCGTTCCCTGCACAAGATGACCCTCAAATACACGCATGGCCCACGTTCAGACCCTGAGGTCGAGAGGCCGCCGTCATCAAGGCATTTTCCGAACACCCCGTTAATAAGCTCTTCTCGAAGCTGCAAAAGTCCAGCTACCAGTAATTATCCAGTTAGTTTGCTGAATCAGCTCATGCAACCTCCCCCACCCCTCCCCCACCCACCCACCACCCCCGTTCCTGTTGCTAATTAGGCTCTAGCCTCTTGTCTCATTAATAAGCCTCCAGCTCATTTGCATGTGCAGAAATATCGTGGGTATCGAGGAGTTTAATAGAAACCCAAATCACCTTCCACCTGTGCCTCTTTTTTTTTTATTATTATTATTATGAAAATATTTAACCTTTTATGGTGACTCAGGAACATCTGTTGGCGTAGCGCTCTGGAAAGACATGATGAACTCAGCATTCGCGGGCAGTTCCGTGGCCCCGCCTCCCCGCACCTGGCCCGCACCCCTCGATCGGGAATGAAAGACAAATGGAGGCGATGAACTTGGGGGGTTGGAAAGCGGCAGTTGGAAGGAAGGAACCCCCTAGTCCCATTTCTTCTTTTTACAAGTTAGGAGAGCGAGGCCCCACGAGGTGGATGGACTCACAGAGCTGAGGCTGGAGCGCCGGCCACACTTCCTCTGACTCAGGGGACGGTCACCCAGGGGCCTGACCTGCAGAGCCTCCGAGGACATGAGCTGACAGACGGCAGGGGCCCGCTACTTGATGCTGGCCCTCCACCTGCACCTGTCTTCAGAGGGGACAGAGCCGCCATCCCTTCCGTTCCTCTCCAAGAACTGTTGGCTTGCTTCCTGTCTTGGCTTAAGCTTGTGTGTGGTCGGCGGAACTTGGGTGTCGACGGCCCCCGTCCTCTGCTGCCGTGCCCTTGGTGGGTCTATGCTATGTGACGAAGAGGGAACTTGCCGTTATACTTCAGGTTGTTAATCCACGGGCCCTAAGCGGGAGAGGTGAGCCTGTATTATTCGAGGGGCCCAGTGTGATCACACGAGCCCTCAGAGGTAGGCAGGGTAGCAGGAGAGGAGACGGGGCAGGTGCAGGGGGGGAGGGGACATTAGGGACTCCCGGCATGAGAAGGACTGGACGAGCCCTCGTGGGCTTGAAGACGGACGGGTCACATGTCGAGGACACGGAGACCCAGTCCTACGCCCTCGGGGAGCAGCATTCCATCGGGGTCTTCCCCAGGGCCCGAGATCAGAGCCTGGTTGGTCACACTGCGGCCTCAGCCTTGGGAGCCCTGTGCAAGCCCTGCTCGGACATCTGACCCTCTGGGAGATAAGACATGAGTGTCGATTTGAAGCCCCTGAGTGTGTGTTTGTTGGTCCGCAGCAGCTGTAGGAGATTGACACAGCTTTTGCCCATCTATTCTGTCACCTCCCCACAGTCTAACCCACCGCCACCTCTGCTCTGGACCACAGAAGCAGCCGCCGCTGTCCTTCCCACATCCCTCCCGCCCGTCACCTCCGATCTGTGGACATGGCGGCCCAAATAATCTTTTCAAACAGAAACCTGACCCCGTGATCCCTGGCCCAAACCTCACACGCGCACACGCCCTCTCTGAGACATCTGAAGGCCACTCAGCGTCTTCCTGTGGCTTTTGGACAAACAGAACGATAGCCTTGACATGGCCAACGCCGAGCGTCCTGCTCGCTCATTCCTCGGTCTCGGCCGCGTCCTCATTGAGCGTCACCTTCTCCCTCCTCTGCCACGCTCCCTCCCAGGACAGCGCGTCACGGACGCTCGACCCTCTGTGGGACGCCTCTCTGCTTCTCCGCCCGACTCGGTTAACGTCCACTCATCGGTCACTCCCCGTTTAAATGTGCCTCCTCATGATGAACAGAGTCTGCCCGCTGTCTTTGACACTGTGGCCGCCTTGTGTCTCTTCTGTCTTTGTGTTATACTTCAGGTTGTTAATCCACGGGCCCTAAGCAGGAGAGGTGAGCCTGTATTATTCGGGGGGCCCAGTGTGATCACACGAGACCTCGGAGGTAGGCAGGGTAGCAGGAGAGGAGTTTGTGTCCAAGCCATGATGATGATCCGTACGTCAAACCAGAAAGCCAGCCCCGTCATGAGCAGAGGGTTTTCCAGAGGGAGAGAATATAGTTAAAACTTACCATGAGCCTAGACCATCATAAGCACTCAATAAACAGCACATTCTATCGATAGACACGTAACATACATTATTCTGTGTGATTTTAGGGCACGCACCCAAGAGCGTCAGCGTTTCGGGATTTCGACCATCACAGCTGTGCAGGGAGGCGTATCTGGAAGCACAGGGGAGGGCAGCAGAGACCCTGAGCAGCGGCGTCTTCGATGACCGGAAGGACTCACAGGGGAGAGAAGACAAGTCCCATTTCAGCCGAGAAAGCACCAAGAACAAAGGCAGGGAGATCTGACCTGGACAGCACGTCCCATCTGGTAGCGACTTGCTTCTCCTACCTGATTTGGCGCGTGAAAGTTAAATTTACGAAACAAGTTTGAGAAAAGGAAAAGATGTAGGTTTTTGGGAACACGTCGTGGGGGCAAAATTACATGTTTATTTACAGACAATGACAATTGTCGGCATGTCAGTGGGGCAGGGACACGGGCAACTAGCCCCTTACAGTCAGGACTTTAAAGAGAATCAGAATCAAAGCACAGGATTCTGGAATCCGACCAGCAATCTGTGGCAAAGAAAAACCCAACTCCCACGTGCTTTTTTTTTTTACAGTGATTTTTAAAATTTGAAGTTCCGTTTTAGATATACGGCAGAAATGCAAACTATAGTATAGAGAGTCTGCACCCTTCCCCCAGCTTCCCCTTGTGCTGACATCACGATAAACATTTGTAAAATCTATGAAATTAACCTCGGCATAATACCATTCACTGCAGTGCAGAATGTATTCAGATGTCAAAAGTTGACCCGCTAATGTCCATTTTTCCCCCCATTCTGTGATTCCACCCAGGACCCCGCATTGCATTTGATTGTCACGTGTCACCGTCACTTCCTGTCTGTGGCAGTGACCCAGTCCTTCCTGGTCTGACACTGTTGGGGGGCCACTGGTGGGCCCCCCAACCCATCCCTCTATTGGGTTTGCCTGGTGTTTTCTCACGACTGGACGAGGTCATAAGCAGGACACCCTTCTCACCGCGGCGTCATCGGGCGGTACTGGATTGCGGGATGCATTCCTGGTGACATAAACCTACAGCCTGGTATTAAGATGCCGACCGCCAGGGTTCTCCTAGGGCCAGAATGCTGCTCCCTGGTCCCTTCTCCCAGCCGCAGTGACTGTGCTCTGATAGCGAAGGCTGACAGTGTTCACTGCCCTTCTCCCCCAAGGTGACAGATTTCGTTCTGCAAGGGACACGGAAAAGAAAGACCTGGGTGAAGATCTCGCCCCATCCCAAGCTGTCCCTCCCCTTCCCCACAGTAGACACTCCTCTGCTCTTCTGATCTGCCCTGGGGGTGCCGGCTGGGTTCCTGGGGAAGGAGGCTGTGGTCCCTAGGGCATCGAACTATCCCCCGGTGGTGCAACCAGCCTGCACTCCGACCTCACCAACGTGTCTCCCTGTGGCAGCAGAACTCTCACCAGTGTCCAGGGGTGTCTGCCCCAGGTGAGCATGTGTCTGCAAGTCTTCCCTCCCTACAGGTGCCGCCTTTCAGACTGGGGACCAGTTGACTTGTCTGTGATCTTAGCTCACAATGATAAAGTAAGACGCAAGCCTGGCATTGTCACCGATACGCACCAAGTGGAAAGTACAGGTGACATGGCACAGTTAACCTCCATGTCCTCAAGATGTTGGCAACAGACAGTGAAAGAAACGACTGTTTGTTGGACGTGTACAGGTATAGCTTCCTACCTCTCCTGACCCCGAGACGTTGTTCCTGAGTTTTGGAGAAAGAGGACAGGCCTTCTATTGTCTATACCTGTGGAAGAAAACTCTTGGGGAAGGATGATATGAAAGGAAGGAACTAGTCTTCGGAGGCAAAAAATCTGGGTCCTAATTTTGACACGTGGAACTTTGTGGACACATTGCCTAACTTGCCTGCGTTGTGGATAAATTGCCTAACTTCCCCGGGCCTTGGATGTTTCCATCTGTAAACTGGGGATGAGAAAAACGTATCACCCTGGCCCGGGAGATGGGATGAGAAAACATTAAAGGGCAAAGATTTCTCTAGAGTGGGAGTCAGCAAAATTCTCTCTGTAGAAAGCCAGGTTTGGGATATTTTAGGCTTTGCAGACCCTACCCTCCGTCACCACGATTCAGCCCTGATGTTACCAAGCAAAGCAGCCACAGAGAACTCGTCCACGAATGGGCATGATGACTGTGCCCAGTTTTTATTGGCAAAAACAGGTGTCAGATGGACTTGGCTGCAAGCAGATGGTAGTTCACGACTCCTGTGCTGGGCCAAACCTGCCAGGGGGCACATTCAAGGTACAACAGGGTTGCCTGGTTTCTGCCTATTTAAATTTCCTTTTTCCCCTCAATTTGCGAGTCAGGCCCCTGTTCAGTTCTGTTCTCCTGTTCCAAGGTGAGGAAAATGCTCCCTCTAAGAGGCCACACGCTGTTCAGTCATCCATGCTCCGTGTGGCCCCTTGGTCCCCACACAGGTTGTGAAAGTGCGTTGTCTCTGCCCAGAAAAGTCCCAGACCACATCCAGTTGGTCCAGCACCAACTGACGCTGCCCGGGCCTGCTGCCATGTGTCCCCAGCTGCTCCCGGTTCCGCGATGGTTATTAGTGAAGGTCCCTGAACTGTAGACGCCTGAACTCTCAGCTGTGCACGCGCAATTGTGGGGCCTTGCACTAGCATTAATGGTTCTGTTATGTCAGTGCCCTTTTCCATGGAATGGGAGCTGTATGCTCAGCCTCGCAGGTGTCAGGAAGACTGACCGAGCTGATACACACAGAACAGCACCGGGCACTGAGCAGCGGCTCAGTCACCTTGTATCACCCTTCTCGCAGGCAGTATTTTTCTTGGCAAACAGAGTCAGAGGGGATGGGATTCTGAGGTTCTTGTGAAATTCATCTGCCAAGGGGGCAATAGCTTCCTTTCCCCTCGTCCTTCTCCTCACCTTGAATCAAAGCCTGTCCCAGGGTCAGCTTGTGCACGCAGGCTCCCAGCAGACCGCATCCTGCCACAGAACAAACTTCCTGACAGGAAGGTACTTCCTGAGGTACCGAGAGTCCCTCTGCTGCCACTGTCCCACCAGGCATGGTTCTGGGCTCTCCTTCCCTCCCTGGAAGCTGCACTGGCCCTGCCACCTCCAGTGCACGCATGGGTGAGAACTGTGCTCCTCTTAGAGGAAGTTCCCCATCCTCTCACCCAGCACAGTCCTTCTCTTACACGTGGAGAAGATGATGAAGGTGAAAGTGAGGGTGAGAATGATGATGGTGAGGATGATGACAGTGATAATGATGGTGGTGATGGTGGTGATGATGATGGTGATGATGGTGATGATGATGATGGTGATGATGATGATGGTGATGATGATGGTGATGATGGTGATGATGATGGTGATGATGATGGTGATGTTGGTGGTGGTGATGACGGTGATAATGATGGTGATGATGGTGATGATGGTGGTGATGGTAATTGTGGTAATGGTGATGGTGGTGATGATGGTGGTGATGGTGATGGTGATGATGATGATGGTGATTGTGGTAATGGTGATGGTGGTGATGATGGTGGTGATGATGATGATGATGATGATGGTGATGATGGTGATGATGATGGTGGTGATGGTGATGATAGTGGTGATGATGATGGTGATTGTGGTAATGGTGATAATGGTGATGGTGATGGTGTTGATGGTAATGGTGATGGTGATGATGGTGATAATGATGGTGATGATGATGGTGATGATGTGATTGTGGTAATGGTGATGGTGGTGGTGATGGTGATGGTGGTGATGGTTATGATGATGATGATGGTTATGATGATGGTTATGATGATGATGGTGGTTATGGTGGTGATGGTGATGATGGTGATAATGATGGTGATGATGGTGATGATGATGGTAATGGTGGTGGTGATGACGGTTATAATGATAGTGATGATGGTGATGATAATGGTGATGGTGATGATGGTGATTGTGGTAATGGTGATGATGGTGGTGGTGACGGTGGTGGTGGTGATGGTGTTGATGGTGATGATGATGATGGTGATGACGGTGATAATGATGGTGATGATGATGATGATGATGGTGATGATGTGATTGTGGTAATGGTGATGATGGTGGTGGTGATGGTGGTGGTGGTGATGATGGTGATGATGGTGATGATGATGGTGGTGGTGGTCATGATGGTGATTGTGGTAATAGTGATGATGGTGATGATGATGGTGGTGATGGTGGTGATGGTGATGGTGATGATGGTGATGATGGTGATGGTGATGATGGTGATGGTGGTGATGATTGTGGTAATGATTATGATGGTGATGGTGGTGATGGTGATGGTGGTGACATTCAACACTATGAGCCCTCAGTGTATGCCTAAAATGGGGCTACACTCCCAACGTACTCAGTCCTCACAGTCACCCGGGGTAGGTGCTACTTATCCACATCTTACAATTAAGGGAACTGAAGGTCAGGGTGATTGTGTGCAACAACACATGGCTAGATAGACTCCTTTCTTTCTAACATCCTTGCTCTTAAGTCCCTCACTGTGTTGCCTACACCAAGTGAGGTACAGCAGAAGCTTTCAGGTGTGTGTGTTAAGCAGGGATCCTCACCAAGCCCATGTGCGGCAGCTCTGCCATCTGGACTTATACCTGAAGTAACAGGAGGGTAGGCAGGAGCTGACAGAAGCTCATGGTGGGTGACAGATGGGAGTCATGGCCACAGAGCTACGTGCAGGGGGCAGAGCTGTATGACTAAGGGAGCCAGGGCAGGACCTCTGGGCCTTCCCACAACGGGGAAGGTGTCGTGGCATTCAGGACACAGGACATGGGGCTGTGAAAGCCTCTGTCTCATGGATGGGACAAGGACTTGCAGACGTTCAAAACAGAGTGGCCAGGCTGTGTAGGGGAGAATAATTTGGGCTCCAGTGACCACTGGGAGTGAATGTGCTTCCTACTCAGAGTACAGCAGCACTAACTCTGGCTCTGGACACAGACGGTGAAGGCCAAGTCCAGTTGGCTTGACATGAGAGCCAGCCTGACAGGTTATTTATTGAGCTTGCATTGAGCCTGTATGTGGATGTGTGTTTGCGTGTGCATGCACGTGTGCTCATGTGCGTGAACACGTGTGTGTGGCTGTGTAGATGCACGTGTGTCAGGGTGCACCAGCCTGACATACTCTTGTGCTCACTGCCGGAGCCCAGCCATGTCAGTCCCTTGACCCTAAGAAGGGCGAGGTGAGTGTGCAGATGCTGTGAGCGAGCCTGTCATTCCTCTTTCCATGCCGACGGGCCAGGGCCACTGTTTGGTACAATCACCTGGGGCTTGGAGACTCACACATGAGTCCAACGGGGCACTGAGGCTTGGAGGCCTTCCAGCGTGGTGGGTGAGGCGGGCTGCATTTCAACGCCCTCTGCGCACAAGGCTGCCAACTTTCCTGACACCTTGTGCTTGCAGGACACAAGAGAGTGGAAGCCTCAGATTGAAACATTGCCCAGTGATCTGTCCCAAGCATACTGTCCATTGCCGGAGCCTCCAGTGCCCGTCCCTGCAGCGACGGACCACTGCCCTTCCCGTTGGCTCTTTGGAAGCCACACCAGCTCTGATTCCCACTGCTGTGGAAACGTCCCGCTGGAGGATAGAGGCGTTCAGAGGTCTGAGCACCATGTCTGAGAGCGAAGGGGCAGGGAGAGAGAATGTGAGAAGGAAAGTTTGTGTATACCGGGGTGTCTGAGGGGGTACGCCATCTGGGCCTTCACCGCTGCCTCCGTCCCAAAGTCGTCCGAGAGCCCCGCATCTCCGAGGGCCACCTCCCCTCTGTTAGCATTATCCAGCAGGTGGGCAGAGGGCCCGGAGGATCGGACTGCTATGGTCACCATCGGCAGGTCTACGAAACACACTTACTACAGATCTGGCTCTTGGAAGTCTGGTCACTGGAGGCACCCGACTTCCTGATATGACCTGGGGTTCCAGGAATATCTCCTGGTCTCAAATTATCGGAATATCCTACTCTGAAACGTGGGTCCTTCCTTCCTCCATTAACTCGGTTTTCTTCTGGAGGCAGTCCGTGTGTTTCTAATTTGCCCTGTTATCTGACGGGTCAGGTAGGGGAGCTAGCACATGAGCAGCACGTTCCCCCATTAGCCCACTGAATTGTCACTGCCTTTGGCCTCTGGGAGGGGACCTGAGAGAAGGGGGTGACTGACGATGGGCCGGTTTTGGTGAAGGTCTAGAAAGAAAAGGCATAGCTGTAGTGTGTGTACGTGTGCGGGCGTGCCTGTGTGCATGCGTGTACATGTGATCGAGTGCATGCGCATGTGTTGCACATGATAAAAAACTGGTACGGGGGACACTGAGCCCACCTTTGCCCTCTGGAGCTTGTAGAAACGTAATGAGACCAAACCGCTATGCCCAAATTCAGTGACACAGCTGAGGAGCAACATGACACAGGCTTCCAGCGACTCCGTTGAGTGACAAGACCGGTAAAGAGAGGGTTAGGAGGCATTCCTCCGGAAAGCCTGCAGAGTGACGTTGACCTGGGCCGTGAGGGGCTGAGGAGTCAGTCAGCATCACAGCCATGCTGGCCACCGTGATCACGGACCGGCAGCCAGCGACCTGCTCTGGAAAGGTCCCCGGTTGGACATTCTGAGGTGGTCGGCGGCGGTGACATGGTGATGAAAGTGGAGGAAGAAATGCAGGTGTCCGGCCACCTGTTCCCACTGGCCCAGGGAAGTGATGAGCAGCAAGAGAACAAGTCATTGACATGGACACGAATCAATTAGATGGTGACAAATAAAAATTTTAACAGCTCAGCACGAGATGTTATTAAAGATGACTTGTCTGAGCCCGGCGCCTTTAGATTTACATTTAAATGCAATTAGCAGTGAACAGCAGCGGAGGTGGGCGAAGAGGAGGGAGCAGCTTTGGAAAACGTTGCCTCCTGACTTCCTCCCCTCGGGAGGTGAACAGCCCCTTGGCTCCGTGTCCTGAGGGAGTACCTGTTTCCTGGTGCGCCCAGCCCTGCGGCTCCTGTCCCAGCCGAGGTCACCCTAGGCTCTGTGATGTCATCCTTAGCGGCTCCCCAAGCGGTGGATGGACCCCCCACCAGAGCACACACCTTGACTCACCTGTCCTCTGCCTCCCTTGTTCTTTCTCATGAAAAGCTTTTGATACGAAAACACGGCTATCGATTTCTTAAGGCTGGGGGTTGTGGCTTCTCTGTCCCCAGAGGGACACTGTGGATGGCTGTGTCTGGACAGACCTGGTCCTGTAGCCCGAACCCTTCTCCGTCTCTCCCTTCTGATGTCCGCTCTAGGTCGCCCGTTGTGAACACAGGGGTTTGCAAGGCCTCCCTGGTGCGGTTGTTGGCAAAGGTTTGATGATGAACAGACGCTCGCTGGGCAAGTGTGGTCCAGGGCTTTCTGTGCATGCTCCCCTTTTCTCTGAAAGGCAGACACTCTTGCGCCAGGCCTGGGTTACCTACTCGTGTGTGATCATCCGCCCCAGAACAGTGACCACATTGTCATCCCTGACGGCTCTGGGGACTGGATGGGGTTCTGTCAGGGTTCTCCCGCTGCTTTCTCTTGGAGGGGGGTGTCTCTCGAAGCTGGGGGTGTGGTCAGATGCACTTGAGAGTCACCGGGCTCCACTGGGATATGGGGATGGCTGGGTCACTCTCCCCATGGGGTCTCAGGGCCTCACCTCTCCATGTGGCCTCCCCGACTTCCCTTCCTGGAGCCCATGGCCGACCTCTGCAGGCCCCCCAGACACGGGCGGGAAGAGGCTCACAGTCCCTGCCCCAGAAACACGGGGAGATGCCGGGAGTCCGCGGTTTGGGGTTCTGTGTCCGGTTCCTATCTCCACCGACTGACCCTCAGACACGGTTTTCACCTCCAGACAATGCGATGAGAAAGACAGATGACTTTCTGCTCTGCGTTTCTCCTCAGCGTCCCTTTGGTCTTTAGAAACACCACCCTGCAAAAAAAAAAAAAAGCCCTACCAAACCACAGCTGCTCCTCTCTCCTGAACCGAAAGTGTATAAATGCCAACAATTTTGGGAATGGAAAAAAACGAGTCTGCCTAGAACCCTCCAGAGCACTGGAGGCTAATGCATTAAAATTAAAGAGAAACAGAAGCCTTCGCGACAGACAAATGGCAGCGTTATTGTTCCAAGCCGAGACTGTCCTAATTATAAACTAGCATTTTTATTGATGTCACAGAGGCTGCTTTTGTTGCCGCTTTGCTGATGTTCAAAAGGTTCTGTGGCAGTGGGATCAGGAAGCCTCACACTACAGTCTAACTGGAGGGAGGAAAAACACGTTAATTAGGTTCTTTTTGCCACATTAGTGAAAACGGGCTTTTTAGACACATTTACGAGCTAATGCTATGCCGATACTCAATGCATTGAAATAAAACTGATTTACAGTTCAGCCCTTTCCATCGATTTAACCCAGTGGTTCTCAAACTTTTTGAAGTCGGGGCGCATTTAAAAACCTACAAATAATTGTAGGCACACTATATACAAATTTCTGAGAAATATGTTATAATAGTAAAGTCAAATATTAAAGAAAAAAATATATAAAGTCCAAGTTGTGCTTTTATGGTAATTAAACAAAATAAATACGACAAAATTAAATTTGTTCTGACATTAAAAAACATTTTTATGTTACATTTTTTGAGTTATGCTTTTTAGAATTCATAAAAAAGAGGGGTTAAAAAAATTAAAAACGACAATAAAGTTATCTTTTTATATATATAGATACATTCTTAGTAAGATTTAGTAAATTCGGCAGGTCCCGGCATGAATGTGTTAAGATTTTCATTCTTGTGTTTATGAGAAACATGAGCCTGATGTGTCCTAGCGATTTCTTCAATGTTTGGGCATATATTTGAAAGGCAAACTCTCATTTCCTTGTCAATACATTGAAGAATTCCTCTCTTTTTACTCTTAATTGTGTTAACTGTAGAAAACCCCCACCATACATATCATCTTAACTTGACACCAAACAAAGGATAGAAGAAACTTGCCTCCAGTCTTTCTGGGGAACATAGTGTAAACAATCCAGCACCACAGCTAAACAGCCTTTTGCAAACTAATCAGACAAGTGAGGTGGGGGGTTGGGCAGACTGTCAGCTTACAGCCAATTCTCCACACCTCTGTCCCCCCAAAATCTAAACTCCAAAAACCCTGTTTGTTTTTTGGTCCCCAACAGGCACCTATTTCTCTGGAATACCATAGAGTGCACTTGGAAATCTTCTAGGGCGCCCCAGTGCACGCTGGTGCACACTTTGAGAACCACTGATTTAACCAGTCCATTCACGATGACGTCACCCACGTTTAATGAGCATGGAAGCCGGGCGTGTCTGGCGATCCCCCTGTGAGGCACTAATGGTCGGGTGTTCTCTGTTGGGCCAGCCTTCCCCATCCTGCCTCGGATCACAGGCGATTCCCTCCCTGCTGTTGGAAATCCTCTAGGACAAACAGCCTTGATGTGATTTAAGACAGTGATGGACTTCTGAGCTGTCGCTAATCAACTGTGCAAATGTGAGGGGGGGACAGGAGATGGGGGGGACAGGAGATGGGGGGACAGGAGATGGGGGGACAGGAGATGGGGGGCAGGAGATGGGGGGGCAGGAGGGAGGCCACAGCCGCATGGCCCAGTGGCCGGGGTCACACGCCTCCGAGCTTCCCCGGGGGGAAGAGAGATTGTGGGAAAAAGGCGCACTACCCTCCCCAGCCCAGAAACCAGGGCACCCCCAGGGGCGGGCTCACACCTCCGTGGGCAGGACCACCACTTTCTCCATCACAGCCCACTTCCCACACGGTAACCCTTCCAGCTGACGCAGCCCTTGAGCCTGTCATGGCTGGGGGTCCCAGCCGCACCCCAGCTGACTTCAGCCTCCTCATTCTGGTGCCCACATCCGTCAAGTGGGGATGACGGGATGGTTCCTCCACAGAGCGGTTCTGCGAAGGTGAGTGGAGCGACCACAGGTACAGCACTCAGCTCGGTGCCTGGCCTGTGCTTCACGCTCAATCAATGTCACTTGCCGTCATCCTCATCACTAGGACTGAACTCATTATACACCAAAGACTTTGATGGGTCCCTATGTCCTGCAGGAGACCCTCTGGCTTCCTTGTTCCTGGCCATGGTCCTTAAAATCCTCCGGATTCCCAAGCACATTCAGGGCAGCACATTCCCAAGCGTCCTTTCAAGTCTGCACAACGCAGCTACCATTTCCCATTTTTGAAAAAAAGAAAATGGAGTTTGAGGTTTTAGGGTGCACCTGCTGTTTGTCAATCAGAACATTATAGAACCCAAACCTGGACCAGTCCCAGCTCCACCATTGAATACCACGGAGTGTCCTCCAACAGATGATGCCCCCACCATGGGAACCCCAGAGTTCCCCAGCAGCACAAGGACCCGGGTGACAGGGGACGTTCCCTACACGAGGCGGCGCTGGGGGCTCTGAGGGCACTGAGCCACTGTGGGGACAGGTCAGAGTTATTAATTTTCATCAAATATGTTAATAGGCTCCCAATGGTTTCCTCTCTCATTATTCTGTGTTGCCTTGCTGCTTCTCTGGCACTTGACCGTGACAATACGATGTGACACCAGAAATATCAGAGCCTGCTGGCTCCCTGACCCCCTACCCCACCCCAACGCCTCTTCTTCCAACAGCTGCGAACTCTGCCCCCTGCCAGCAGGCTCCACTTCAATCTGGGCAGATCCTCTTCCCTCCCCCAGCCCCACACACTCCTTTTTAAAAATACTTTCTAAAAGGTCAGGTGCACCAAAGTGTGTAGGACACAGGAAGCCTTCAGCAAATGTCCCAGCCTTTCTTCCCCGAATGGGATGTTGTCCCCTGAAAGGGGAGAGGTGTGACATTTATCACTGGGGAGTCAGAAGAAAGCTTCAGATTTCCAAGGGCACATCGAACAAAGCAAGACTCAGAGAATGCCCGTGTAGCCCTGCAGAGAAGGCAGACAGGGGCCACACTGTCCTCTGTGCAGCCTGCAGCAGGCATTTCTAACCTGTGACAGCTTTTATCCACCCCCACCCCACCCCACACACTCTTTCCTTTAAGTTAAGGTGCAGCCCAACCACCCTTACCAGAGTGTTCTGAGCAGGCATTGCCCATGATTTGGGAGTTACACAATCAGTGGAAACTATTTTCCATCCCTGCCAGAAGTCATCAAGACAGGTACTCAAACATACCCTAACAGACAGCAGTTCTCGGCGTGTCCTATTGGCGACACCTACCTGCGTAGGCTGGTCTTTCACAGAAGGAAGACAGTCAGGTGTGTCCAGGTGAATCCCTGGAGTCAGAAAAGGTTCAGGGGACCTGGACACCCTGCCAAACTCCCCAGGGGGACGGGCAGAGTCCTCGGGAGAGCTGTGAAACTTGTGCTAAGCCTCAAGCAGAGAGCGGGCGCTCAGACACTGTGGTGAAGGGAGATGCTGCGTGAACCGTCACTGAGAACAGGGAGGGACAAGCGGATGTCGGACCAGAACCTCAGGGAGGGGGTGGGTGGACGGTGGGCGAGGACAAGAAGTCAAGGTCAAGAGTTGCCCCCTGGCCGGCTTCGTCTGCATGTTCCCGCTCACGGGGCTCACTGTCCTCTACACCCCGGGGTGCAGTTTGAATGATTTAACCCCAGATGTCACCCCTGCTCATTTCTCCACTCCTCTAATCCAACATTCCTTAAAGGATCGAGAGACCTATATTTAAACTCTCTTTTTTTTTTCTCTTACTTACGGGCAAGGTGACCTTAGGTGAGTGGCCGGATTTATGAGCCTCGCGACCGTGTTTAGACGGAAGGAGTCAGACAAGTTGGTCTCTGAGATCATTTGTCTTTGGACTTCTCTAATTTTGAAGTAGGACGCGGGGCAGGAGAGGAACTGGACTCAGGTGTCAGAAATCAGAAACAAACCTTTTTTTTTTTTTTTTTTTTTTTAAGATAAAGAAGGGCCAGAAACTATACTGCTCACACAAATTAGGGGACGTTTCAAAATTAATATGAAGCGATAAAATATCCCCTAATTTTTGTGAGCGATTATATTTGGCTATTCAGTAGTGCTTCGGAACACCATGCCCCATGGTGTTCCCATTTGCTAATTTGGGGTTCAACATGACATTTGATTTACAATCAACATCTTTCTTTTTTTTTTTATCAGTCTCTAAAATCCATTAGAAAGACAACCTCACTTGATAGTTCACAGAGGCCCAATTCTCCTCATTGGCGATGTCAAGCCAGATGCATTAAATTACATAACAGCAGACAGAAATTAGGATGCCGTTCCCATGTGCCGGGTACGATGCTAAGTGTTACATTTATTGCTTTGTCTAATGCTCTCAACAAAGCTAGTGAGTGCTTTCATCCCGAGCGTGTGAGGACACGGACATTTAGGGGAATTAAGGAACAGGCTCAAGGTGACACACCTCATAACCGTCAGAGCTGGACTGTGAACCTCAGCGCTCTGATGCCCTAGTCCAGGCCCCCCTGGGGGCGCGAGGGGTCGAGTGTGACATCCGAGGGAGGAAGACCCCAAGTCAGTCTTGTAATAAACAATAGCAGGTTTACACGGAGCACGTGCATAGGCAGCATTTTCTATATATATATAAAAAAAATTACCCCCTAATGAAAATAACAGCAGGCAGAGGGCCCCCAGAAAGGAAATGTCATCAAGAGTAGCCTGCCGAGGGGCTCCATGGTGCCTGCAGCAGTGTGGCGCACACACAAAGGTCACAGAGGCTTCAAGGTTTCATGCTCTGCCTCTCCAGGGCTGGGGTCACTCCAGGATGGAGCCCAAGGGCTCGTCACGGGGGCTGCACGAGGCAGATGTGACCTTACCTCTAGAGCCACGGTGATCACTGTATGGGACTGTGACCAGGAGGATGTATGTGTGCAGGCACACTCACTGCAAATCAAGCAACACATGCTAAAGTGGGGGGGGGGGGTGAAGAGAGAAAGAGGAGGGGGGAGAGAGAGAGACCACATCCTGTCCCCACCCCCTAAACTCCCCTTCTCTTTCCACTCCAACATGACGCTCACCCCCTCCACTCTCCTGAAACTTGACTTTTCATTGTCCAGATCACCAAGACCTAGATCCTTGAGACTCGGAAAGTGTGGTCCGAATACCAGCAACGGCAGCACCACCCTGCATCTTACTGGAAATGCAACAAGCCCAGCCCCAGAATTCGATTTTCATAAGACACCTCCCCAGGTCATCCCCTTGTTTCTCATGACAGCATGAAAAACATTAGCTCTCCCCAAAGCAAATGACCAGTGAGTGCTCTGCCCTCGGTGGCTCTTAGCTGTCCGTGGCACGGTTGACCACTTGCACATTCTTGAAGTATTTCTGTCTGGGCTGTGGTGACATCACCCTTTCCTGGCTGCCTCCTCACGTCACCAGCCCTTCCTCGTCTGTGTCCTTGGCTTGCTTGCGTCTTGCTCACTCTCTCTGCTCCTCTGCTATACTTCCAAACACTAAAGGGTCCTGGCTTCGTCTCCTGTCCTCTGTCCTCTTCATCATTTCTCCATGTACACTCACCCCAGGTGACCATGTCTGGTCCCTCCTAGGCACCGATAACCCAAAACTCTCTATCTCTATCCCAAACCTCTCCCCTGAGTTCTAACTTATAAATACATGTGTCTACCGGACAATGTCCTGCATGTTCACTTGGGTATTAAACAAGCATCCAAAAAATACAATCACTTGGCTCAACAGAACCACAGACTCCATCCCCCATGTCTCCAAGTCTTCTCCACCCCAGTGACCCGCTTTGTCTCAGCAGACGACACCGCCTCCTCACTGACGTGGAGAATCAGAACCCGAACACAAGTGCGTCTCGTGGCCCCCAAACTCGGCACCCGTACCCCTCGGGAATAGAAAACTGTCCCACACCTGCATGAGCTGATGCCTCTGTGTCCCCGTCCCTTCTCAGGGAACTCCCTCCTGCTCTCCACTCTCTCCTTCTTATCAGTCTCCCACCTTCCGTTGGGTCATTCCAATCACCATGGAAACGTACTCCAAGGAAACCACCTCCCCTTGGAACCATATCTCACACTGGCTAAGGACCATTGACTTGCTCCCCTGCATACACACAACCTTCTCCAGCCCCTTGTCCACACCTGCTGGCCTACTCGGTCACTTTGGATTCACGCTGCTGCCCACGTCCATCCGAGTTCTGTGCCCACCACTGCCTTGACCCCCACCTTGCCTCCTGGTAAGCAGGCTGTGAGCTGGGTCTTTCTGTGTCTGACGCTCACCCCCTGCACCGCCAGCCCGTCTGCTGCCCGTCTTCTCGCCTTCTTCGTGCAAAGGGCACGGAGTGTCAGAGAACAACGAACAGCCAGTGGGGACAGAACTTAGTGACTCTCTGACTCAGGCCCCTCATCTACCTATTGCCTCAAAAGGGCAACCAATGTTCCTAAGATCCTATGTGGATATGTTCAGGATGGGGGTTCATGTTCCGGCTCGATGTTGGGGGCTGTCACGGGTGCTGAGGAATGTTCATCTTTCTTTTTCCCTGAGTTGCATGTCCAGCCTGGAAAGCTTATCCTACAGAAATGTCGGTGGAATGCTGTTTGACACCCCCTGCCACAGATGGGCTCTTGGAGAGAGCACCGAGGGGTCCCCACATCACTGCCCTTTGGTGCTGTCTCAGAGGGAGCCCGCTGGCTGGCTTCCCAACCATAGGAACCTCGTGGACATATCTCTGTTCAATATTCCCCCACCCCATCAAGGCTATTGACTGCGCTGTATCCAGGGCAACCGAACTCAAGACTATGTCTATGCCAGAGACGTGAATAGAAACCATAGCAGCATCGGGGCCATCCAGATGTTCCCTGGCAGTGACAAACACACCCAGACATCTGGAGGCATCTGGGTGGCATACCAACTTTTGTCAGTTTTCACCCGGAAGACGGAGACAGAGCAGACACAGTGCGGTCGCAGGTGGGACGATCCTTGGATGGTGTCCACGGGATCCTGGACATCTGGGTGCAACCCTGAAACACCCGGCTAACCGTCCAAACACTGGGCATCACTTCAACAAAACATCAGATGGCAGGAGATGGGTGGAAGACCCCCCCAAAAAGAAGGCATGCGGTCCCCAAAGCCAGCCTTTCCTGCTCAGCAAATGGCTGGCGCTCCACTTCGAGGAGAATCTGTGTCAGAGCCGGGGGAGATGTTGCTGGAACCCACATTCTAGGTCTCTCTTCTGTACCCGGGGGCTTCCAAACTGACAGGCCTTCCCCTGCCCCAAGAATTGTGCCCTTGGGGGCGGGGTCTTGTCTGCTTACATGAGACAGGGCGGGACTCTGAGGGGTCACAGCCGAATAACACAGTCTCGTATTGGAGTGGGTCCTCGTAACCTGAAAAGACATAAATGGACGTCAACAAAACGCACATCTGGGGCTTAAGGACGTGCCTGCCGACAAGGAGAGGGAGGAGACGCCTTACTGCGGGAACTGGGGTGGATGGGGCTGAGAGGAGAGGGGGTCTTGAATTGGAGATTTCTGAAAGGTCCGGTATCCAGTCCCAGCTGCAGGTTCAAGGTCACTGGGGAATACGCTGAGTGAGACCAAGAGGGCTAGGGCCCATGTCCCCAGAGGGAGTCCAGTTCCGGTCCCTCACAGACAGGACAGGAGACAAAAGCGCTGTGACCCTTGGTGAGTCCATCCCTCGGTGAAGTGCAGGGGGGGGGGGGTGAACTGTCTCCCCTTTTGTGGCAGAAACGACTCTTCAAGTGCTGACTGGCAGCGGCCAGCTGTGGTCCCAGCAGCAAAAGAAATTAAGATAAAAAATAAAAAGGTAGTGCCCTCACAGTAACAATAACATCGCACAGGGTCTGCGCAGCTAGAAGGACCGAGGACAGAGACGGACTCCTGGCAGATGCTGGCGGAGAAGGCAGAGGGTGGAGGAGATGCTGGTGGAGAAGGCGGAGGGTGAAGGAGATGTCGTCGGGGTCTTGAACCAAACCGAGTTGGCTTGGCAGGGGTGGGGCAAGGGGAGGGGAGGGTCCCAGCACATGCTTTTCCGCTGCTCCATTCTAGGACGCTGACTGCTTTGAGCCCAGAGATCATGTGAGGTATCATGGTGTTGTTGTTTTCCTTCTGGGCTATATTAGGGAAAATGGGATAAAAAAGAAAGAAAAGATGGGTGTCCTGAAGCTTTCCTCATTGTGGTGTCTACTTTCTGGCTGTTCTCCTGGACATGATCTGGGAAACCATTGTTCATAACCGCCACGCATTTCTGAGACGATGCCGGCCTCTTGAAGAGCCACCAGAAGAGAAGGGAAGCCGTCCAGCCCCGAGGCCCCTCTGATCCTGTAAACAGGGGGCACAGAGTGCACCCCCACCCCCAGGGCCCCCATTCCATTGTGCTTACCGTGTTCCAGATGCTGGCCGGCCCGGCCTCTCCACTGGAAGCGAGACGGTGGGCAGGCATTGTTTCTCGGAGAGACAGGAGGCAAGATCCTTTCCAAGCCCTGTCATCAAAGCAAGCTAAGAAAACAAAACAAAACACACACAAAAAAAACCTCACACAACATTCTCTGAGTTTAACACTTTTATTACAGAGACACCCCTTGGGTCCCAGAGAAAAATCCCTTGAAAGTCGCTGAAAAACACAGCAGAAATGTCTGTCTTCTCCGCGGGAGGCTCGTGGCTGTGTGACCCAAAGCAGATGGCCTCCGCCCGTTCCCCCACCCCGCCCCCAGCCCCGCCTGTCTCCTGTGGGCAGCAAGGGTTTGGAACCCCATCATCACCCAGATGGCCCACCCGGCTCCATGAGGCTGGACCGGTATTTTCCGTGGGGGTGGGCAGGGGCACAGAGGAACCCTCTGTACTTTCTGCTCAGTCTTTCCGTAAATATAAAACGGCTCGGAACACAATAACGCCTGGATAAACAAGCACGTGCGTCAGCCCCGGTTTCAACATCAGACAAACCCAACGTGAGGAACATTTTACAGAATCCTTGGCCAGGGCTCTTCAGAACGTCAAGGCTGCTAAAAATGAGGCAGGCACGAGACACCATCGCCACGTAGAGTAAAACGGAATGCCACCTTATGTCCCGGATGGGATCCTGGATTTGCTTTTTCAAACAGTATTGGAAAAACAGTTTCAATCCGAATAAAGCCTGCCATTAAAAATAATAATAATAATAATAAAAAGCCATAATAACTAACTGAGCACGGCATTTGCCCCAGTAAAATAATAAGACATGTCACTTGGCAAATGTAGAAACACGTGCGATCGGACCTTACTTAGTATAGCTACTCATATAACACAATGCTAAGTAACTTCGGTGGTTTCTCTCCCCCCCGAAATATATATTACACATAATTGGGATCATCATCAAAATGAAATGTTGAATTCTCCTCCTGCAAGGCACATTGATCCTCCATCTCCTTTTAACCTTTTTCCAAACTCATCAATAACGTCCTTTTAACCGCTTTGAGGTAGTTGTATGTTATTAGGACATTCAAACCATCTTTATCGGTCCTTATAAATTTCTGGTCTTGCCTCATTACAATATATATCTATACATTGTGCTGAGTGGGACCCCAGCCTCACTGACATCATTTCCCCTGAGCACCTTGTTCCAATCCTGCGTTTGGGTCGTGCAGGGAACGAGGACGCAGGAATGGCGGCCTCGGGGACACGGTCCTGGGGGTGTTCCTGCTTCCGGAGGGTCTAAACCGCCAACACCTTCCCTTAAGAGGGCCTAAAATAATGCCGTTTCTTCATGTAACAGGATTCACTGCAAGGCCCTTCTAAATGGCTCACACCCTGCTCCATCCAAACACACATTCTAGGCATGGAAATTTAACGACAAAGTCGGTCGCTCTGGGGACGGGCCTGAGATCACCACTGTCGACAACTCTTCGGTTGATCCCGATGCGACTCTGGGTTGGCGTACTGGTTAGAAGTCTGGTGTGCGGCACTGACAAGGGCAAGGTCAGCAGGACAGAGAGGACACTGATCTCCAGATCAGGAACCACGTTTGGTTGTGTGAGTGGGCTACTGCCCAGGGCACACACTGGGGGGACGGAAGGCTGAACCCCAACTCTGGCTCCACTCTCCAGCCTGCCTCTAACACAGGACTGGGTCCCCCCACCTCTGTCCCCGGGAATGGGCCCTGGCTCAATGTGCTCCAAGGCACCGGAATGTGGTCCAGTGGCAGCCCTGACTCGGGTCAGCTGGGTGACGACGGCCCCCACATCACACAATATCTGGGCCAACTTGATGCCTGTCCCCACCCCTTTAACACGGTCTTCTTTCCAAGGCCCAACCTCCACAGAAGCATTTTCTCATACCTACTTTTCATCTTCATTATGTTGCTTGAAGGATTTCACTCTGGGTCAGACTTTCCCCAAATATACTTGGGGAACTTGATCCTCTGTGATAAACACCAGATTTGCACATGAGCATACATACGCTTGTGTGCATGAGCCCACGGTCACAGATCTGAGAAGAGCGTGTTCTAGCTCCCTCTCAGAGAGTAACAGCCGCGTCAGCGTATCGAAGCCTCTGATATATCCTGCGGTAAAGAAACCTGGCCAACTGCAAGAACAGACAGAGAAATGAGCTCCGTCTCCCCACTCCAGAGAGGGCCAGTACTGCCCAATTAGTCCCTTTTTGCTGAGCGTGTCCCTGGACACCCTTTTCTTGCATCAGGTGAGAAATGGAATGGCACAGGGACGTCCTTCTGTCTCCCCGGTACAGGGCAGCAAAGATGCCTATGCCAGGAGACACATACATGTTTGCTGAATGAATGGTTAAATATTTATAAGAGGACCGTTCCTAAACACTGAAGTCAACTTTTGGGCGTTTACTATTTCTCTGCATGTGCGTGTGTGTGTGTGTGTGTGTGTGTGTAGACACAACCTGTGTGTCTCAGGGACTAGCTGTCCAAGTGGGGAGGCCACCACTTCCTGCAGGCCCCCCTGGTCCCCATTATCAGAAAAGGCTGCGGCCGACCTGGTCTCTCTCTCCTCGCAGCTTGTGTCCTGTCAGGACGGATCAGGCTCTTCCTTGCTCAGCGCACGGGGCCATCATTATGTTAGGACCTGAGAGAGGAAGACCGTAGACTTTGATGTGATTAGCCGCTGAGATAAATGTTAATTAGTTTTCCATCTCCATAAAATGCCCCCACTGACGGAGAGATTTGTTAAGTCGCTTCACGGCTGCCGCTGATGGTTCCAAAATTGGGGGTTGGGGGGGAGCGACGAGCTAGGAAGACAAGGGCTGGTGGGCCGCAAGCACGAAGCTGGCAGCCACACTACGTGAGGACAATAGAGGGCGGTGGTGTCCGGCGAGTCACAGACGTCCCTGAGGTGGGGCATCCTTAGGAGAGGCAGAGTTGGGGAGACAAGCCAGGCATTCTCACTGTTGGGCTTTAGGGAAAAAAAATATATATATATAAGTGAGTCCGAAATCCAAGAATTAGGACATGAGTAATGAGCGTAAGTCTTAACTCTAGACCCCACTGCCAGGTCAGGTGCAGACCTTGTTTTGTTCTGTTTTGGTCCCATTCCGGGAGCTGAGAGGGTCTCTCATGTCTTCATAGAGCCGGGGGGTTGGTTTGGCCGAGAAAGGACAATGGGGGAGGGAGGGGGCCTGGGTGCATGGGTGTCGTTTCTCCCAGACTGCACGGGCGTTGACATCACGGGTTGGGATGTGAGAAGTGTTGCACTCCGTCTGCACCCCACTTCCATGTTCTGGCTGGGGCAAGTCTCATAAGCTCCCCGAGCCTCAGTGCCATCTTTTGGAAAAACGGGGTGGGAGTGTTAGGTGCACCCACACTTGTGAAGGGACGTCAAAGCCTAATAGAGACAACACACACGCTGCTCCGTGCACTCTTCTGCTCTCCAGAAATACTCAGCCAGGCTGGCTGTCACAGGTAAGTTGACAAAGGTCAAAGGACCTCGACCCCATTGACACATTTGCTAACTGCTTGAGCCGTGGGTGTTGCTGTCAGTGTTGCTCAAAACACCAAGGCAGGCCCTGGCTGGCTGGCTCAGTGGTAGAGCGTCGGCCCGGTGTGTGGAAGTCCTGGGTTTGATTCCCGGCCAGGGCACACAAAAGAAGCGCCCATCTGCTTCTCTACCCCTCCCCCTCTCCTTCCTCTCTGTCTCTCTCTTTCCCTCCCACAGCCAAGGCTCCATTGGAGCAAAGTTGGCCCAGGTGCTGAGGATGGCTCTGTGGCCTCCGCCTCAGGCTTTGGAACGACTCCGGCCACAATGGAGCAACGCCCCAGATGGGCAGAGCATCGCCCCCCTGGTGGGCATGCCAGGTGGATCCCAGTTGGGTGCATGCGGTAGTCTGTCTGTCTGCCTTCTCACTTCTCACTTCAGAAAAATACAAAAATATACAAAAACAAAAACGCCAAGGCAGCTGAGAGTCCCGGCAGATGCACAGCTGAACCCTGGAACAAGCAGACACCACGCCCAGGACTCCGCCAAGACTCTGTGTCACTCACACCTACCTCCTCCTACCTCCTCCCCCAGTAACCAGGAGACACTGTCATGTCCACTGACGACCCTCATCCTCTCTCCTTCTGGGTCTAGGGGTCAAGACATGTCCCCATAATCCCTTTCCCACTCACCTAAGGTCATGGAATGAGTCAGGGTTTGTCAGAAAGATGCCACGGTTGACCATTTCTTTGTTTCCAACTCAGCATGTCCCTCCAGCACCATCCTCTCTCCTGCCATGAGCCGGGCAGGTCCACCCACGACCCATTTGCCGTGCCCAGGTGCCAGGCTCAATGGATCGCGTCACGGCACTCACACGTGGTGGACAACCTCTTGGCCCCAGAAATTCAACAGCTTGCAACAAGGTCCTAGCTCTCTTGGTTTTGTTAGCCAGAGGAGTGTCTGTCCCTGAGGAAGCTGAGGAATTGAAAGAAGCCAGGTTAGAAGGGTGTGACCGCTCTGATACGAGGTCACCTGAGAAAACAGCACGTCCTTGGCATTAAGGACTCAGTTAAACACCCACCCCAGCACGTCCTGTCTGGCTAAGCAAGTGTTGCCACAGGACACCCAGACACATTTTTTAAACAAGAAGTAACTTGATAAAAACTACTCTAGATCACATCTGTTCTAGGACCACAGCAGGAGTTAGGGGCCAAAATTCCCCTGTGATGGTTTCTTAAGAATATGTGTTTTCAAAGTCTGGGTTCAACAGACACAGACCAGGGAACTGGGTAAGAAAGGACAAGATTCCCAGGGAGAAACATGTAAATGAGAAAGAAATGCTTCTCTCCTTGCAAAGAAAAAAACAACAGAAAAAAGGAGGAAGGAAAGAAGAAAAGAAGGGAGGGAGGGAAGGAGGGAAGGAAGGAAAACATTTCACTAAATCATCAGAAGAGAAGACTGGAAATAATACTATTCAAGAGAAAAAGTCTTTATGGTAATTGTTTTGTTTTGTGCTTAAATTTAGATGTGTGATTTAGAAAAAAAATAAAAAGTATGAAATTTATAAAGAAGCAAGAAAGAAGACTAAGGCTCAGGGTTAGAACACAGTTAGACTCTACAGGAACACAACGGTATCTGGAAATATTCTCTCTCTCTCTCTCTCTCTCTTTTATATTTCTGTATTTTTAACACAAAGAATAAAGAGCACATGATACAGTCAGAGGTGGATTGACAGTGACATTTCATTAACGGTGTGAATAAAGCGATTCCTTTCCGGCTCATGGGACCCAAACAGGCAAGCACAACAGCAAGGTAGCTTCCCTTGTAATTCTGTCGCCGGAGCATCCATTAAAGATAAATAACCGTACATAATTATATCTATTTCACTTGGTAGACGTTTCCGGAAGAAAAGCAACTTTGTACTATTCTCAAGCCCAGCCTCTTTTTCCGCGTCTCTCACGTTTGAAAGTCAAAATGCAAGCGTGACTGCCTAATGATCTCTCTCATCAATCCAACCCCACCCCCGGGGACGTATATCACACAACACAACGCACCCTCCTTAGACTATTCTAGCATCAAATGGTGGTCTGCACGCAGCATTTAAATTCTGAAGTCCACCTCACATCCTAGAGGGCTGGTCCACACGGAACTGTGGAAATGAAATGTGGATACCGCACACAAAAAAAGAAACAAAGCCACTTGATTCAGGGCCAGCCGTGCCAAGGGAGCCCGCCACCATCACACGCCTCTGGCAGAGATACAAACCCGGGCGGAAGCGTGGGGACGCTGCCCTTGCGGGAACACAGAGCAGGCTTCCGATGTGTCATGCCGGGAGGCTGTCGGCATGGGGGCGCTGTAGACAAACTAGCTAACAGGGGAACATTCTGTGAGATTGATTGGAGGTACCCATCGGCCTGTCTTCTGTTGGTTCTACATTCAAAGTGGGGGCAAAATTAGGGAAAAGCTATCTATTACTCCTTACCGGACTGTTTGGGGCTGGTTGTTGCAGGAGTTACTGTTTGGCTGCTGGAGTGGTTATTACATAGTAGGTTGACTTCCTGAACTAGTTATACACATAATAAGTTGACTTCCTGGGCAAATTACACACACACACACACACACACACACACACACACACACATACATATATATAGTAGGTTGACTTCCTGGAAGAGTTGTATACATAGTAGATTGACTTCATCAAAGAGTTACATGCATAGTAGGTTGACTTCCTAGACAAGTTATGTATTGATATATATATGTATGTTATATATGATATATACAGTAAATTTACTTCCTGGGCAAGTTGTACACATTGTGGGTTGACTGTGTTTCACCGTCTTTTCTTAGCTCACACCTTGGCCAATTAACAAGAGAGGGAAAAGCCTTGGTGTGGGTGTGCACTGGTCTACACAGTACATAGCAACAAGTCAGCAGGTCCACAGTTCTCTGATGGTCTTCCTCTAGGAGGGAGAGCTTAATTTCCTTGTTAAGTGTGAGCTGGATTTAGTGACTTGATTTTAGGGATAGTGTACCATGCAGAGATTAGGTCATAAAAGGCACCACAATTTCCTCCTTGATCTCTTGGGTCACTTGCACTGGGGGAAGCCAGCTGCCATGTCACAAAGACACTCGAGAAGCCTCTGAGGGCACATGTGACAAAGGACCGGGGACTCCAGCCACCAACCATATGAGTTCACCCTCTGGGAAGTAGATCCTCTTACCTCAGTCAAACCTGGAGGTGACAGCAGCCCCTGCTGAGCCTGCCAACCTCCTGACCCCACCCACGGGTACCAGAGCCACCCAGCTCAGCCACCTGGAATGCCTGACTCGCAGGAACTGTGTGATAATAAGTGCGTATTGTTTTCAGCCACTAAATTGGAAGCAATTTGTTACGCAGCAATAGTTGGCTGGTCCGCTCGGCTACAACAACGCTGATATATTAATAACAAGTGGCTGGTATCTACTGGACACTCATTACTGTGCTAACCATCTCCTTCAGTGTTCCAGGACCCTGTTGAGGCGGGTGCTCCATGAACCTGGTTTTATAGATTAGGAGGCCAAGGCACAAGGAACTGAGGCATCCTGCCCAGGGACACAGCCTACACCATATTCCGTGGACAATTCCGTATTTAACATCTCCAACGACATCAGCGTTTCTCTTCCAATCGGTGGCGTCTCCTGACAGCTGGCCACCAGGGGGTTTGATATCGGCGGCAGTCACCCTTGCGTGTGTGGCCTGGGTCCTTGCTGCTCATGTCGCCGTGGCTCCAGCCGAGGTATATGCCACGAGCTTCACTGCTGGTTACTGTATCTTCAGACAGGGACTCCAGGACTCAGGATTGCAGTTGAAAAGGGAGAGGGGTGTGCCCAGTGAGACAGGAACAGGGCAGCAGCTCTTACAGCTGCTTATTTGAGAAACACGTACCTGTGGTTACAGGAATAACAGCAATTCTTCATTTTTTTTCTAGAAAAACACCTGCAATTGCCCCCTTCTTTCCACCCTGTCATTGATGGAACCTAAAAGGACAGTGCATGCAAGTGAGTGACACTGTTTTTCTGTGTTCCTGAAACACTGGGGGCAGAGGACCGGCCATCATGCACAAAGCAAGGCGCTACAGGAAATGGCCATATTCCACCCCCCCCCCAAAAAAATGGAAGAAAGACATGTCAGGGACAGGGAGAGGTTTTCTGGGCTGAGACACATGTCAGGTAGAAAACCCCTCACCTCCTGCAGAGAGGTCTGCAGTGACCCTCACGTTGTCCTCCGTGTCGACCCTTCCCCCATGACAGGGGCCTGACTCCACCTGGTTCCGTGTTCCATCAACAGTGGTTGCCCACAGCAACCTTTTCTCTCCTTGGCCTCACTGCCTGTTGTTTCTCCTCCTCCTTGGAGCAGGAGGTGATTTGGGGAGTGGAAGGGTATGCTGGCCGGGTTCCGGGGTCCAGGCCACCAAGACGGGCAGAGGAGGACACAGAGGAGGGCTCGTCTTCTAACTCACACCGCCAGGGCGCACGTGCCCTCGCTGTTAATGACTTTGACGTTATTAGGCTGGACAGAGGGCTGTCGCCGTGAATCATTTTCAATGTTATTCCATATTTATAATGCACTAAATATAGTCCGCGGGACGGCACCGGCGGGCACAGACCCCTGGACGGTCAGAGGGGATGATTCTTGTGATGAAATGAAATGCCAGCCCAGCTCCTTTGGTCCCCCGGGGGCAGAGAAACCTACCCACACACACACGCACATACCCCTCAGCCTCCAACCCAAAGATGAGACCAAGACGCAGTTGTTAGACTCTTACTCTTCCTCCCCTGTAGCCAAATTCAGATAACATTTTATAAGGCCAAGCACTGGGCTCTGTTCTGTGGAGACGTGGAGTGTGCGGACCCAGCCGGGTAACCAGGCCAGCCGCCCTTTCTACAGCAGCCTGTGCTGCCGTCCAGGGCCAACGCCTCGGGCCGCGATTTTCATTCAATGAGAAGGTTAACGTTTCCACTTAGGTAAAGGGAAATGCAGGGGTGAAGGAGGGACTCCAACCATGAAAAGGAGTCAATAAGCCTTTTTTTTTTCTTTGTAATGTCATGCAAGGTGGAGGCCGGGCAGAGGAAGTCCTGGAAAAAGGTCATTGGTCCACTCAGAATTCAAAACCAGGGACTCGGCTGGTCAACATGTTTAGGCTGCTAGAAAAGTCCAGGTCTTACGGTTCCATAAATGGACTATGATGTTGATGGTGTCCACGTAAGCCATTTAGCATTCAGCCCCAAATGAAGGCAAGGGAAAGGATTTACACGTTTGGTTTTAATTTATGAGATGTCTGATTAGAAAGTGATACGTGATCAATATAAAATACCTTTAAAAAACCAGGAAGAGATAAAAATCACAAGGCATCTACCATATGGATGCATGCCTATTGGGCTGATTGGCCTAGGTGTGTGTGTGTGTGTGTGTGTGTGTGTGTGTGTGTGTGTGTGTGTGTGTGTGTGTGTTTGTGTATTATTCTACCTTGAGGTTATTAACTTTAAAATTCTTTATAGACAAAACGATGTGTGTCTGTCATTTAATTTTAATATCCACCTCAGAGTGATTGAGTTTTTATTTAGCACATAGATGTTCATTTTCAAAATCCACATTGCTGGTCTTGAAAATCACCCTATTGATCTTAGCCCTGGCCGGTTGGCTCAGCGGTAGAGCGTCGGCCTAGCGTGCGGAGGACTCGGGTTCGATTCCCGGCCAGGGCACATAGGAGAAGCGCCCATTTGCTTCTCCACCTCTCCGCCGCGCCTTCCTCTCTGTCTCTCTCTTCCCCTCCCGCAGCCAAGGCTCCATTGGAGCAAAGATGGCCCAGGCGCTGGGGATGGCTCTATGGCCTCTGCCCCAGGCGCTAGAGTGGCTCTGGTCGCAACATGGCGACGCCCAGGAGGGTCGCAACATGGCGACACCCAGGATGGGCAGAGCATCGTCCCCTGGTGGGCAGAGCGCCGCCCCATGGTGGGCGTGCCGGGTGGATCCCGGTCGGGCGCATGCGGGAGTCTGTCTGACTGTCTCTCCCTGTTTCCAGCTTCAGAAAAATGCACCAAAAAAAAAAAAAAAAAAGAAAATCACCCTATTGATCTTAAGAAATAACTTCAGGAAGAGAAAAGACAGGTGTTCATGACGCCCGTTGTTTGCTTGGTTGAAGCAGGAACTCTGCCTCCCGGATGGCCCCTCAGCGTGCTGCTGGGCTAGAGTCGCTAAGACAAAAGTTGGCGTGTAATTTGGGAGCCGGAAATGAAGCCACAGCCATTGTTCTGTGCTGCTCTCCACCGTGTGGCACTCCAGTGAACAGACTCAGAGGTGCCTAGCAAGCTCCAGCTCATCCTCACTGTCCTTCCCTCCTGTCCACCTCTTCTGCCTGGCCATCAACACCCAGGCCACCCTGGCCCCTGGGCCGCAGACCCATGGGGGGTAGGGGCAGAGCAGCAACTTCCCCGTCACCCTCGATGGGCTTCCCATCTGCGGTCCCATGCTGACCACCTAACGGGCTTGGATTTTTAGATTCCCTTTCAGATCCTGCTGCGCCCACCCACCCCAGTGCCTCTTCCTGTGACCCTCAGACTTCCCGCCCCATGTCCCCATTTCTTACCATGCTGTCACTTACCGCTGTGTAAGGTACAATTTCTAGGATACCTGCCACACCCAGTTATATACTCAGGATTGTGCTACTTCCCTGACTGACCCCTGGCTGACACAGGTGTTTCCTTCACCTGTGGTTCTGGACAAACAGAATCAAAAGGATGGGCATCTCTGATGTAATCCGATATCAAGGCGTTAATGGTCCTACTTCTATGCGTAGTAAGGTGACCAATCATCTTCCTTTAGGGAGGACAGTCCTTTTTTTGTAAGTTCCGTCCTCCCTCGAAAAATGTCCTCCTTTTTGATATTGGAAGACTGATCTGTAAATGTCTGTATTTGATCGATGCAGAGTCGATCCATTGCATGTGATGTGATGATTTATTTGTATCTAAATGAGTACTTTTTTCTTAAAATTATTATTAAAAATTAATAAGCATGTAAGCATAATGACAATATAAAATATTACAAATGTTTTTATCATGCATTTATCATATTATGGTGTATTATTGTTGCAAAGAATAAAATGTTTCTTTTATTTATGATATTGTTTTCTTCAATTTATTTTTGTCCTCCTTTTCATTGTAAAAAAGTTGGTCACCTTAATACAGGGATCCCCAAACTTTTTACACAGGGGGCCAGTTCACTGTCCCTCAGACCGTTGGAGGGCTGCCACATACAGTGCTCCCTCCTCTCACTGACCACCAATGAAAGAGGTGCCCCTTCCAGAAGTGTGACGGAGGGGGCAGATAAATGGCCTCAGGGGGCCGCATGCGGCCCGCAGGCCATAGTTTGGGGACACCTGCCTTAATGTATGGTGAATGAGACACAGGTCGGCCATGATGTGCAGTAGCAAATCAGTTGTTATTTAAGTCATCATCTGTTGTCCCCTGGAGTCAAATGTCCGTAGAAGGCAAGGCTTTGACTTGCTCCCTAAAATGTTCTAGTAGAAATAACACGTTTATGGACTATTGGGCTGGTTGGACGCACCTAAGAATATACTGTAAAGAATGGAGGAAGCAGATGGGACCTTCAATTCCCAGAGAAGGTCTAGGTAAGTGACCACAAAACTCCTATGAGCTGTCTTATGTAAAACAGTAAAAGGAGCTCTGATCTCCTATAGCTTCAGGTTGAGCTACCTGAAAAAACAACCCGAAGTTTCATCCTGTGGGTGGAAATGCAATAAAAATAGAATGTCTAAGCTTGAAGAACTAAGACACGGCTTATCGAAACTGACACAGAAGAAAAAGGAAGTATAAATAGTCACTTCTATTTTTAAAGTAGACTTGGTAATAGAGAACTTTCCCACAATGAACCCTCCATGCTCAGACTCGTTCAGAGCTCAATTCCGTCAAATACATACAGGAAGAAATAATAACAATCTTTTTAAAACTTGCAGGAAGTAGAGAAGAAAGGAAACCCTATCGTTGTTTTGCAAGGTGGTTACAACCTTAGTATCAAAATTTGTCAAGCTATCATAAGAAAGGGAAGTTACAGGTCAGTATCTATTCCCGCACAAACAGAGTATTTCTTAACAAAATTTATCAGGTCTCTCCCTGACTGAAGTGGAATTCATTCCAAAAGTTCCATGTGGGCTTTATACTGAAAAATCAATCAAAGTAATCCATCACAGTAACAAAAGAAAAGAGAAAAAGCCTATACTAATGTACTCAATGGTGGTGGAAAGAAAACTATCAACATTCAATGCTCATTTATGATTCTAGAAATTCTTAGAGTTGGCATAGAAGGATGCTTTCTCAACCTGATAGAAGGCATCTATGGAAAACCAATTGTTCTTCATGGCAATGATAATGGTGGTGATGGACTTCATTATGCTCTGAAGGCTAGAAGCCAGACAAGGGCGTAGGCACTGACCACTGCTGGTGTGTGGGCAATAAGGCAAGAAGCCATCAAGTATGAAGCTTGCCAAAAAAGTAGTAAACTTTTCAGTGATTGCTCAGGTAGAAAGTTTTATAGAATCTTAAACAAACAAACAACAACAACAATAACCAAAACTGGTAAACCCCATCAGTGGAATTAGAAACGTTGCCAGATACGAGGTCAATATAAAAACACCGGGAAGCCTGACCAGATGGTGGCACAGTGGATAGAGTGTCGAACTAGGACACGGAGGACCCAGGTTCAAAACCCTGAGGTTGCCAGCTTGAGCGCAGGCTCATCTGGTTTGAGCAAGGCTCACCAGCTTAAGCCCAAGGTCGCTGGCTCGAGAAAAGGGTCACTTGCTCTGCTGTAGTCACCTGGTCAAGGCACATATGAGAAAGCAATCAATGAACAACTAAGGTGCTACAGCAAAGAATTGATGCATCTCATCTCTCTCCCTCTTGTCTGTCTGCCCCTATCTGTCCCTCTCTCTGTTTCTCTCTGTCTCTGTCACAAAAATAAATAAATAAATAAATAAATAAATAAATAAATAAATAAATAAATAAATAAATAAAACACCAGGAAGACTTGGAAAATTAAACTTTAAAAGAAAAATCCCATTTTATCATAGCTCAGCCAACGCGGACAACGTGAATAAATTGAACCAAAAAAAAACACAAACAAACATGTATGACTTCTACCCTGAAAACATAAAACTGCTGCTATCACTGAGAGCACCTAAACACCCAGAGGTACGGCCACTTCTGTGGGCACGACGTCTCGGGTGGCCGACATGTGAGTTCCTTTCAAAACGATCTATAGATGAAACACAATCCTCGTTGTGATGCCTACAGTTTTTTTGGGTTTTTTAAATAGAAAAGTTGATAAGTTGATTCTAACATGTCTGTGGAAAGGCTATGCCCCAGGATAACCCAAACAATCTAAACACAGAGAGACCAACGTTAGATTCCCAACCCTGATTGGAAGACCGGCTATGAAGCTATAGTAATCAGGACTATGATATTAGGATAAGAACAGATCAATGGAACAGGATAGAGGGCCCAGAAATAGACCCCCTCCCCATATACAGAGTAAGCTGATTTTCAACAAAGCCTCCCCTGGGGTCTTCTGTAGGCGTTAGCGGACCTGGGACCGGGCTCACAGATTTCCTTTCCCGACAGTTTCTAGAGGTGACACATGTGACCACAGTCTGCACGGGGTCACTCGGTTCAGGTCACTCGGTCCAGGTCTCTGTGGTCCTGCTTCAAAGTGACAACCCCCTGGCCCCGCTCTCTCTCTCTCTCTTCTCTCTCTCTCGAATTTATTTAAAACTTTCATCTGTGATGCTGTCTTCCTTGCTGAGTTTTACACCTTTGGAAATTATATGTACCACCATTTTGGTGGCTTCTCAAGAGAAAGAAAAGATAAACAGGAACCATCCATCAGCCACATTCATTGTGGAGGTTTTAGAAAACGTCTCTCAACGTTGGCATTTAAAGGGGTAACTGTAGCCTGACTGGGCGGTGGCACAGTGGATAGAGTGTCAGACTGGGATGCGGAAGACCCAGGGTCGAGACCCTGAGGTTGCCAGCTTGAGCATAGGCTCATCTGGTTTGAGCAAAAGCTCATCATCTTGGACCTAAAGTCACTGGCTCAAGCAAGGGGTTACTCAGTCTGCTGAAGGCCCATGGTCAAGGCACGTATGAGAAAGCAATCAATGAACAACTAAGGTGTCCCAACGAAAAACTAATGATTGATGCTTCTCATCTCTCCGTTCCTGTCTGTCTGTCCCTGTCTATCCCTTTCTCTCTCTCTGACTCTGTAAAAAAATAATAATAAATAAATAAAGGGGTAACTGTTTACTTCAGTGAAAAGGAACTGCAGCCACTGGCCTCTTCCTTCTGAGGGCAACAAATGTGCATTCAGCGTGATCGTAAAATCATCACCGTATTGAGTCTGAGACTGGACTTGACCTCCACGGGGACCTGACGCACTTGGATATCGCTCCCCCCACCCCGTCTCCACCAGCTTCATCTACTCAATGTCCGTGTTATCATTACACTTGATTATCAGTAACTCAGAGTGTTTTGAGGTTAAATGAGGAGTTGTTTACATTTTCAGGATCTGCGTGGCAGTCACTAAGCTCCGTGTTCACAGAGGTCCTGGCTCTGGCTGCCCCACCCCCAACCCAGCGTCATGTAGCTCACATCTCCCTGCTCACTCCCGGGAGGCACTGCAGTGATAGGGGGGCTCAGCTCTGCGGCCAGACAGACCTCTGCAGTGGTCTGACCTGAGTCACCAGCGACGCCCCCCGAGGCACATTTCCTGACCCACAGAAAACGGCATCGAAGGTCTAGCAACTTTATGCAGAAGTGCAGCCAATCGATTAAAAAAAAAACCCAAAAAACAAAAAAACAGAGACCCGAAAAGATCATAATACAAGACCAACAACTCACAAGAAGACTGTCTCAGCCAGCGCTCACATCAGCAGTGGCCCCCACCCCGGGGTCTTCATCCCCCCAAAAACCACAGGTCTACACACCCGTCCAAACCACCATGGTCTCCTGAGAATGGAGACTCAAGTCCTGGCTCCCGGGGTCTACAGAACAGATTCTTCTTTGGCTGTCCCCCAACCCCGAGAGCCAGGGAGACACCCCAGCAGAGACCCTCCCTGGGAAGGGACATCCGTCCTGCCTGAGGGTGGGCTGTCCACCTCCAACCATCCACCACCTGCAACCACCGCCCACCCTACCCCGTGCCATCCCTGCCACCTCCACAGAGTCTCAAAGATTGTCACGAGCAGGTTGGTGACTTGTTTCAGGCGGGGAAAGAAGCTCTTTGACAAGTTATCTTTTTTTTAAAAATCCAGTAACAGATTCAAGTTTTGCTGTTTCATCTGTTTCCTGTCTTCCCCTTCCCCCGTGCCAGCTCGGGACTGGAAAGAGGGTCTACTCTACTCACCCCACGTGGGAACCCCTTCAAAGTCCCCCCTGCCCCAGGCTGTGAGGGAAAGGGAGGTTTGTAACAAGAAGATTTGGGAACTTCCCAGGTGGCCC